>NC_084564.2:35620000-35625000 GCF_033978685.3 Nerophis lumbriciformis | reverse complement strand
AGGGCTACTGGCAGATTCCTTTATCACCAGAGTCTCGGGAAAAAACGGCCTTTTCCACTCCGGAAGGTTTATACCAGTTCGTGACACTTCCGTTTGGTTTGTTTGGTGCGCCCGCCACGTTCCAACGCCTCATGGACCGAGTGCTGCGTCCTCATGGCGGCCTATTTGGATGATGTCATCATCCAGAGTGGCAGCTGGGAAGAACATATGCGGCGGGTGGGAGCGGTGCTCGAGTCCCTGAGGCGGGCGGGGCTCGACGCCAACCCGGCAAAGTGCGCAGTTGGCCGGAGGGAAGTACAGTATTTGGGGTACCACTTGGGAGGGGGACAGGTGCGGCCGCAGGTGGACAAGACAGCGGCGATCGCAGCCTGTCCACCTCCCAAGACAAAAAAAGAGGTGAGGCAGTTTTTGGGGCTGGCAGGCTACTACCGCCGGTTCATTCCCCGGTTTGCAGACCTGACCAGCCAATACTTTTGAACTGAAAAATAAAAACATTATAACCTTGGCAACATGCCTGGCCACAGTTTGTCGGTCCTGAAAAGAACCCTGCGACACAGAGCTGTCACAATATATATATATATATATATATATATATATATATATATATATATATATATATATATATACATATATATATATATATATATATATATATATATATATATATATATATATACCGTATTTTCCGCACCATAAGGCGCCCTGGGTTATAAGCCGCGCCTTCAATGAACGGCATATTTCAAAACTTTGTCCACCTATAAGCCGCCCCGTGTTGTAAGCCGCATCTATGCGCTAAAGGAATGTCAAAAAAACAGTCAAATAGGTCAGTCAAACTTTAATAATATATTAAAACCAGCGTGATGTGGGCGCGCATGGAATCGTATATCAACATGGACGGAGCTACTGAAAAAAGCCACCCGGCCTCTTCGCGTAAACTTAAACTTACCTTAACCACTCGCTCATCTTTTCTTCATCCATCCCTTCGAGTTAGCTTTTATGATGACGCCGGCTGGAAAGGTCTCTTTTGGCAAGGTCTTCCTTTTGAATATCACCATGGGTGGAAGTTTCTGGCCATTAGCATGGCAAGCTAGAACCACAGTGAAGGATGACTTCTCATTCCCTGTGGTGCGAATATTCACCGTACGTGCTCCCGTTGTATCCACAGTGCGGTTCACAGGAATATCAGTTGCTGTGAAATAGTAATCCGTGTGCGGATGGAGAGATTGCGTCTTTTCATGAACCGGATCCCTGTCGCTTAGTAGGAGCCATTTTGTGGTCTTTACAGATGTAAACACACAAAGGAAATGAAACGTACGGTAATATCCGCGCGCTTTTTCTTCTTCTACGCAGGCGGGTGGTTGCTTACAGTAGAAGAAGAAGCGCTTCCTGTTCTATGGGGGCGGGTGCTTACCTTGGCGGTTGCTTGCGTAGAAGAAGAAGCGCTTCCTGTTCTACCGGGAAAAAAGATGGCGGCTGTTTACCGTAGTTACGAGACCGAAACTTTATGAAAATGAATCTTATTATTAATCCATATATAAAGCGCACCGGGTTATAAGGCGCACTGTCAGCTTTTGAGAAAATTTGTGGTTTTTAGGTGCGCCTTATAGTGCGGAAAATACGGTATATATATATATATATATATATATATATATATATATATATATATATATATATATATATATATATATATATATATATATATATATATATATATATAATATATACAGTTGTGCTCATAAGTTTACATACCCTGGGAGAATTTATGATTTCTTGGTCATTCTTCAGAGAATATGAATGATAACACAAAAACCTTTCTTCCACTCATGCTTAATGGTTGTGTGAAGCTATTTATTGGCAAACAACTGTGTTTACTCTTTTTTTAAATCAAAATGACAAAAGAAAGTACCCAAATGACTCTGATCAAAAGTTTACATACCCCAGTGACTTTGATCTGATAACATGCACAAAAGTTGACACAAACAGGTTTGAATGGCTAATCAAGGTTCCAATCCTCACCTGTTTGTAATTAGTGTGTATAAAAGGTCAGTGACTTTCTGGGCTTCTGACAGACCATTGGATCTTTCATCCAGTGCTGCACAGATGTTTCTGGATTCTGAGTCATGGGGAAGGCAAAATAATTGTCAAAGGATCTGCGAGAAAAGGTAATTGAACTGTATAAAATAGGAAAGGGGTATAAAAGGATATACAAGGAATTGAGAATGCCAATTTGGCATTCAGACGCTGATTAAGAAGAGGAAAATGAGCAGCAAATATTTTCAGCCACAACAGCCAGGAAAATTGTTCGAGATGCAAAGAAAAATCCACAAATAACTTCAGCTGAAATACAGGACTCTCTGAAAAATTGTGGTGTGGCTGTTTCAAGATGCACAATAAGGAGGCACTTGAAGAAAAATGGGCCGCATGGTCGAGTGGCCAAAAAGTTCAATTTTGGTCTCATCACTCCAAATTACTTTGTTCCTGATGTTTTGAGGCTTGTCTCTGAGCTGTTTGGCGTAATGTAAGCGGGATACTTCTGACATTTGTGCAGAATGGCTTTCTTCAGGCGACTTTCAGCAGGATCTACCCCAGTCTGCTGACATGCAAGCAGAGTAGTAGATTTTTGTAAAAAGCTTTTACAATTGTAAAGGACAATGTTTTATCAGCTGATTGCAATAATGTAAATTTGTTTTAACTATTAAATGAACCAAAAATATGACTTATTTTATCTTTGTGAAAATATTGGACACAGTGTGTTGTCAAGCTTATGAGATGCGATGCAAGTGTAAGCCACCGTGACACTATTGTTAATTTTTTTTTTTTTTATAAATATCGAACGATAATGTCAATGAGGGGTTTTTAATCACTGCTATGTTGAAATTGTAACTAATATTGATACTGTTGTTGATAATATTCATTTTTGTTTCACTACTTTTGGTTTGTTCTGTGTCGTGTTTGTGTCTCCTCTCAATTGCTCTGTTTATTGCTGTGTAGGGTTTAGTTTTGGAATTGGATTGCATTGTTATGGTATTGCTGTGTATTGTTTTGTTGGATTGATTAATAAAAAATAAAAAGAATAAAAATAAAAATAAAAATAGATAAATAAATAATTAAAAAAAATTGATTTTTTTACTCCTCTCTGAGCTGCCACCTTACCGTGGTAGAGGAGTTTGCGTGTCCCAGTGATCCTAGGAGCTATGTTGTCCGGGGGCTTCCATGCCCCCTGGTAGGGTCTCCCAAGACAAACAGGTCCTAGGTGAGGGATCGGACAAAGAGCAGCTCGAAGACTTCTATGGAAATGCAAGAACCGAGACTCAGATTTCCCTCGCCCGGACGCGGGTCACCGGGGCCCCCCTCCGGAGTCAGTTGGGGCACGATGGCGAGCATGGGGCCCGGCCGGGCACAGCCCGAAGAGGCAACGTGGGTCCCCCCTCCAATGGGCTCACCACCCATAGCAGGGGCCATAGAGGTCGGGTGCAATGTGAGCTGGGCGGCAGCCGAAGGCAGGGCACTTGGCGGTCCGATCCTCGGCTACAGAAGCTAGCTCTTGGGACGTGGAACGTCACCTCGCTGGGGGGGGGGAGGAGCCTGAGCTAGTGCGCGAGGTAGAGAAGTTCCGGTTGGATATAGTCGGACTCACCTCGACGCACAGCAAGGGCTCTGGAACCAGTTCTCTCGAGAGGGGCTGGACTCTCTTCTACTCTGGCATTGCCAGCAGTGAGAGGCGACGGGCTGGGGTGGCAATTCTTGTTGCCCCCCGGCTCAGAGCCTGCATGTCGGAGTTCAACCCGGTGGACGAGAGGGTAGCTTCCCTCCGCCTTCGGGTGGGGGGACGGGTCCTGACTGTTGTTTGCGCATACGCGCCAAACAGCAGCTCAGAGTACCCACACTTTTTGGATTCACTCGAGGTGATTCCCTCGTTCTATTGGGGGACTTCAACGCTCATATTGGCAATGACAGTGAAACCTGGAGAGGCGTGATTGGGAAGAATGGCCGCCCGGATCTGAACCCAAGTGGTGTTTTGTTATTGGACTTTTGTGCCCGTCACAGATTGTCCATTACGAACACCATGTTCAAGCATAAGGGTGTCCATATGTGCACTTGGCACCAGGACACCCTAGGCCGCAGTTCTATGATCGACTTTGTAGTTGTGTCATCGGATTTGCGGCCTCATGTTTTGGACACTCAAGTGAAGAGAGGGGCGGAGCTTTCTACCGATCACCACCTGGTGGTGAGTTGGCTGCGATGGTGGGGGAGGATGCCGGACAGACCTGGCAGGCCCAAACGCATTGTGAGGGTTTGCTGGGAACGTCTGGCAGAGTCTCTTGTCAGAGAGAGTTTCAATTCCCACCTCCGGAAGAACTTTGAACATGTCACGAGGGAGGTGCTGGACATTGAGTCCGAGTGGACCATGTTCTGCACCTCTATTGTCGAGGCGGCTGATTGGAGCTGTGGCCGCAAAGTAGTTGGTGCCTGTCGTCGCGGTAATCCTATAACCCGTTGGTGGACACCGGCGGTGAGGGATGCCGTCAAGCTGAAGAAGGAGTCCTGTCGGGTTCTTTTTGCTCATGGGACTCCTGAGGCAGCGGACAGGTACCGACAGGCCAAGCGGTGTGCGGCTTCAGCGGTCGCGGAGGCAAAAACTCGGACATGGGAGAAGTTCGGGGAAGCCATGGAAACGACTTCCGGACGGCTTCGAAGCGATTCTGGACCACCATCCGCCGCCTCAGGAAGGGGAAGCAGTGCACTACCAACACCGTGTATGGTGCGGATGGTGTTCTGCTGACCTCGACTGCGGAAGTTGTAGATCGGTGGAGGGAATACTTCGAAGACCTCCTCAATCCCACCAATACGTCTTCCTATGAGGAAGCAGTGCCTGGGGAATCTGTGGTGGGCTCTCCTATTTCTGGGGCTGAGGTTGCTGAGGTGGTTAAAAAGCTCCTCGGTGGCAAGGCCCCGGGGGTGGATGAGACCCGCCCGGAGTTCCTTAAGGCTCTGGATGC
>NC_084564.2:35567500-35610000 GCF_033978685.3 Nerophis lumbriciformis | reverse complement strand
CGCAAAGGCAGTGCCTTTAAGGTTTATTGGCGCTCTGTACTTCTCCCTACGTCCATGTACCACTACGTACAGCGGCGTTTTAAAAAGTCATAAACTTTACTTTTTGAAACCGATACCGATAATTTCCGAACCGATACCGATAATTTCGGATATTGCATTTTGAAGCATTTATCGGCCGATAATATCGGCAGCCCGATATTATCGGACATCTCTACCTAAGACCTTTAGCATATCTGTATGTGGAATTAAATTACGGACTTGATTAACCAAATGAAATCAAACAAAGCACCAATATGATTCAATTTAAGAGACTGTTCACAAAATGCACAGAAGAACAATTATCATAAATATATTGAACATTTTTAAAAAAGAAACAGTGATTATTCATGTAATTATTTGTTCACTTAATTCTGGTATATGTATTTATAATTTATTTATTCACTGTTCTGTTACAAACATAGAACAAAGAAATGGGATAAGCAATGGGGTAGGATTAAAGAAGCACTGCTTCTTCCTACTCCTTTTCGGAATACTGGAATGAAACAATTGGAACTATGTGATGCATTACATTGTATTGTATTGTTTGCATGTTCGAAATAAACAGAACTGAATCATTGTTCATCCTTTTCTGCTGCCTATAGGGCCCCGTGCCATGCATCAGGGGGCACCTAAACACGATAAACTTCATGTTGACTCATAGCTCATCAAGTAAAGATTTGATCCAAATGCAAAAATAATTACCTATGCGGTATCTGGTCCTGTATCAGTACTACTTATGACATTGTAATTGCATCTGCTAAGTTAAGAAATGAATTAGTTGTCCTTGAAACTGATCGTCGTCGGCGATCACTCGAAACGAGTATGATTGTCCTCCTGTTGGTGGAATTGCCTTCTGTGCGTGGAATCTTTTAAAGTGGGAAGACTGGTGCACAGACAGCCACCACAATGTCCTTGGCTAAGAGAAGGCCAGGGTCCAAGTGCATGGAGACCAAGACAATTGGGGGCCCATCTTTGCTGCAGCCTTCTTCCGCCTTTGTGACCGTTGTGGAGCTTCTAAGCAACCATCATCCGCCCACTCCGCCGTTGAGGTCTTTTTCGACGAGGGAGATGCGCAGACTCCAACGTCACTTCTTCGCTGTGGGGAGCTGTATCCGGTGGCAAGGGAAACCCAGGACGACCGGCACCGCCTCACAAACTGATCACAGTACACAACACAGTGTCTTAGGCAAGGCAAGTTTGTTTATATTGCTTTACAAAAAAATTTAAATTTAAATATTACAAAAAATCATAATTTAAAGTAAAAACATAAAATAAAATAATCATACGTAATTCAAATTAAATTAAAGTTAAAGACAAATTTGAAAAAGCAAAAGGTCTCGACGTTTTGGTCTCCTTCGAAATAAAAATAACTTGACTGTCAAATGCCTCCAAAGGGAGGCTATGACCTTAAAAAGTCCATTCCGGTTGAGCTTTTACAATTCTGAATCCTGAGAGTGTTTGGAGAACTCAATTGCTTGGTTGAGGAAAGCCTAAAATCAGCCATTTCCCTCTCCGTAAAAGGATCATTTCAGTGTCTGCATTAGAATTCTACCATTGTAGCAGCAGGGTGAAAAAGTGGCCTTCAGAGTGATATAAAGGCCATCCTCACCTTGTCCCACTTTATTTCAACTTATTTGTCCAGCTGTCCATCATCCTTTCAATGCAGGGCTACTTGTTAATGATTGATGGATTGTGATGGATGAACAGCCTGCTGCAGGACTGGACTGGCTTGAGTTACCCATCCTGCCCGACAACAACCGACCGCCTCTCACCGCCACTCCCTGTGCAGCGGAGATGCGCCTCGAGTCTGCCGACGGAGGAACAAAGGCACATTCAGCAGAAGCTCCATCATCAATAATGTACAACTACGGGGGGGGGGTGGCAGTGGAGAGGCGGGGGTCTTTTGCTGAAGGAGCTGTGGTGGTGTTGTTGTGGTGAGGCCATGAGCTGTGACTGGTGTATAGCATGAGTATAAACATGAGTCATGGATGACCTCATGCTTTAATTGGTAGTTTGCTTAACCGTCATTCTCGGGAAGTCCTCATAGAGGTTTTCTTTGGAAGACACTTATCACATTCCAGACAAACCCAAGCTGGATTGATGGAATGGAATGCAGAGGCGCTGTTTCAACGAGGCATAGGTTGAGCAACCCTTCCAGGCAGCTTCCTCCTGCTCACATTGAAACAGCAGTAAAAAACATTCATAGACATTTAATCATTTCATGAAATCTAAATAATCATATGAATATTCATTAACAAACATAAATCAATAAATTGACTGGAAGACCTATATCATTAAACAGGAAACAACAGTGCAGTGGTCCTTAACCTGGGTTCGATCGAACCCTAGGGGTTCGGCCAGTCGGCCTCAGGGGTTCGGCAGAGCCTCCGCCACGGAGGTCAATAAACACCCCTCACATTATTAAATTTGTGCGCTTCCGCCTTTTTGGTCCGTGGCCATGCCATAGTCGATAAGCTTCTTCTTTTTCACTATCTTCTTGTTATGGGACATTCATCCTCCGCTATTGCCATTTCTAATATGAAGTAGCGTAAAGTTCTTACTCATGTCTGTCAGTAAACTCGCCATGAAAGCGCTAAAACATACCGGTGTAGTGAGTTTACATTATTCACCCAAGGAACTTTAGTTATTTGAGAGTTCCGGTCGGACAAGTTTTCACGGGACACATTTTTGCACTAGTGAGCCACGGATGAAGAGATGCTGCTCCGTTAATGATTGAAGTAAAGTCTGAATGTCATTAAAACAGTTAGCTCCATCTTTTGACACTTCTTCCACCCCCGTCCTTGCACGCTACACCGCTAAAACAAAGATGACGGGGAGAAGACGCTGTCTTCTCCCTATCGGCGTATCATGGATACCCCCAAACAATGTTCCCTCTAATTTTCCTTATGCGTGAGCAAATGCAAAAACTCCTTCAGTGGAGCACATATGAGCGACGTCAGATGTGCACACTGTGGCCACACCAGCAGCACACCTGTCCCAAACCTGACTAAATACCAAGTTAAATGTTTTATTATTATAATCAAATGACAGAGTTCCCACTAAAACATTCACATGTTGCACAATGAGATGTAAACATTGGATCATGTGTACATTCCTGTAATGTTCTGTTCGTAAAATATGTCTTTATTAGTATTTATTTAATACAATAACATCATTTCATGATTAATGTTTATGAATTAATATTAAATTAAGAAAAAAACATTACATTTAAAAAATAATAATAATAAAAAAGGCCCCGGGGGTGGTTGAGATCCGCCCGGAGTTCCTTAAGGCTCTCGATGTTGTGGGGCTGTCTTGGTTGACAAGACTCTGCAACATCGCGTGGACATCAGGGGCGGTACCTCTGGATTGGCAGACCAGGGTGGTGGTTCCTCTCTTTAAGAAGGGTGAACCGGAGGGTGTGTTCCAATTATCATGGGATCACACTCCTCAGCCTTCCCGGTAAGGTCTATTCAGGTGTACTGGAGAGGAGGCTACGCTGGATAGTCGAACCTCGGATTCAGGAGGAACAGTGTGGTTTTCGTCCTGGTCGTGGAACTGTGGACCAGCTCTATACTCTCGGCAGGGTCCTTGAGGGTGCATGGGAGTTTGCCCAACCAGTCTACATGCACTTTGTGGACTTGGAGAAGGCCTTCGACCGTGTACCCCGGGAAGTCCTGTGGGTAGTGCTCAGAGAGTATGGGGTAACGGACTGTCTTATTGTGGCGGTTCACTCCCTGTATAATCAGTGTCAGAGCTTGGTCCGCATTGCCGGCAGTAAGTCGGACCCGTTGCCAGTGAGAGTTGGACTCCGCCAAGGCTGCCCTTTGTCACAGATTCTGTTCATAACCTTTATGGACAGAATTTCTAGGCGCAGTCAAGGCGTTGAGGGTATCTGGTTTGGTGGCTGCAGGATTAGGTCTCTGCTATTTGCAGATGATGTGGTCCTGATGGCTTCATCTGGCCAAGATCTTCAGCTCTCACTGGATCGGTTTGCAGCCGAGTGTGAAGCGACTGGGATGGGAATCAGCACCTCCAAGTCCGAGTCCATGGTTCTCGCCCGGAAAAGGGTGGAGTGCCATCTCTGGGTTGGGGAGGAGATCTTGCCCCAAGTGGAGGAGTTCAAGTACCTCGAAGTCTTGTTCACAAGTGAGGGAAGAGTGGATCGTGAGATCGACAAGCGGATCGGTGCGGCGTCTTCAGTAATGCGGACGCTGTATCGATCCGTTGTGGTGAAGAAGGAGCTGAGCCGGAAGGCAAAGCTCTCGATTTACCGGTCAATCTACGTTCCCATCCTCACCTATGTTCATGAGCTTTGGGTCATGACCGAAAAGACAAGATCACGGGTACAAGCGGCCGAAATGAGTTTCCTCCGCCGGGTGGCGGGGCTCTCCCTTAGAGATAGGGTGAGAAGCTCTGTCATCAGGGAGGAGCTCAAAGTAAAGCCGCTGCTCCTCCACATCGAGAGGAGCCAGATGAGGTGGTTCGGGCATCTGGTCAAGATGCCACCCGAATGCCTCCCTAGGGAGGTGTGTCGGGCACGTCCAACCGGTAGGAGGCCACGGGGAAGACCCAGGACTCGTTGGGAAAACTATCTCTCCCGGCTGGCCTGGGAACGCCTCGGGATCCCCCGGGAGGAGCTGGACGAAGTGGCTGGGGAGAGGGAAGTCTGGGCCTTCCTGCTTATGCTGCTGCCCCCGCGACCCGACCTCGGATAAGCGGAAGAAGATGGATGGATGGATGGAACATTACATTTTTCAAGGTTTCGGTGAATGCGCATATGAAACTGGTGGGGTTCAGTACCTCCAAAAAGGTTAAGAACCACTGTGTTTGTGGTTAGGGTTCTCAGTTAGTTTGGCAATAACAGTGAAGGGGAACTGCACTTTTTTGGGGGGAATTTTGACCATCATTCACCCTAAGTGAGACAAAAACACACGTCTTTGTTTTCTCTGTGTTCTAAATAGTAAAAAAAAACTGCTAACAAGAGGCGCCAATGCAGGTGGTGGGAATAGGCCTATCATTTCGCCTGTAAATTATTCTTAAACCCTCCAAAAGTGTTTTATATACATGTTAAGTATGTAATGTAATATGTAACCACAAGGCCACAGAGCAGGTGACCTTGTGGTTGGACTGGAAGGTTGTGAGTTCAAACCCCGGCCGAGTCATACCAAAGACTATAAAAATGTGACCCATTACCTCCCTGCTTGACACTCATCATCAAGGGTTGGAATTGGGGGTTAAATCACCATCGCTGCTGCTCACTGCTCCCCTCACCTCCCAGAGGGTGAACATGGGGATGGGTCAAATGCAGAAGATAATTTCACCACACTTCCTGTGTGTGTGACAATCGTTGGGACTTTCACTTTTTAACTTTTTATTGTAGTAACAGGCACATTTATTTTGTAGTGGTAGCGGTCAACTCCCTATGTTTTAACTTTATCGACATGTGCATGCAAGTGACGTGGAGGCCACATTGGGGCCACACACGCGATTTATACTGGAGTCTGATAAAAATCACATTTTACTTGCAGCGTTAACAGTTAGCTGGGAAAAAATATATAAAAAAAAAAAAATCTGATTTGTGCCACTTTGGCCTGCAGTGTAAACGTAAAAGTCATAACAACGCGCAGGTGTGCTTAATACATACTTGCCAACCCTCCCGGGTTATCCGGGAGACTCCCGAAATTCAGCGCCTCTCCCGAAAACCTCCCGGGACAAATTTTCTCCCGAAATTCAGGCGGAGCTGGAGGCCACACCCCCTCCAGCTCCATGCGGACCTGAGTGACGTGTCGACAGCCTGTTTTCACGTCCGCTTTCCCACAATATAAACAGCGTGCCTGCCCAATGATGTTATAACTGTAGAATGATGGAGGGCGAGTTCTTGGTTTCTTATGTGGGTTTATTGTTAGGCAGTTTCATTAACGTCCTCCCAGCGCGGTAACAATACACAACAACAACAGTCACGTTTTCGTCTACCGTAAAGCAGTTTGTCTGCCGTAAACAGCAACGTTGTGACACTCTTAAACAGGACAATACTGCCATCTACTGTACATGCATATGTGACAATAACATCTAGGGCTTTTAGAGAGTGCAGTGCACAACTGCGCACACAACAAGGAGACGAAGCAGAATGCATCATCAGAGAGGGTGTTCAGCATGGTTAGAAAAATAGTGACAGAGAATAGAACAAGGATGGACAATTCAACCCTTAAAGGGGAACATTATCACAATTTCAGAAGGGTTAAAACCATTAAAAATCAGTTCCCAGTGGCTTATTTTATTTTTCAAAGTTTTTTTCAAAATTTTACCCATCACGCAATATCCCTAAAAAAAGCTTCAAAGTGCTTGATTTTAACCATCGTTATATACACCCATCCATTTTCCTGTGACGTCACACAGTGATGCAAATACAAAAAAACATGGCGGATAGAACAGCAAGGTATAGCGACATTAGCTCGGATTCAGACTCGGATTTCAGTGGCTTAAGCAAAATTGAAGAAGAAACTGAAGCTATTGAGCCATATCGGTTTGAACCGTATGCAAGCGAAACCGACGAAAACGACACGACAGCCAGCGACACGGGAGAAAGCGAGGACGAATTTGGCAATCGCCTTCTAACCAACGATTGGTATGTGTTTGTTTTCAAGTGTTGTAATGTTTTCAAGCTAAATTATTGGTAAACACAGTTTATGTATAATAATTTACGTAAAACCACGAGTAATGAATAAAGTTTTCATTAATTAATATATTCTGTAGACATACCCTCATCCACTCTCTTTTCCTGAAAGCTGATCTGTCCAGTTTTGGAGTTGATGTCAGCAGGCCAGGGAAGCTAGGGTCGATATTCTTCTCTTGATCATTTTCGGTGGCATAAGGGACGGTAGAAGCGGTGTGAGTCAAGACATCCAGGGGGTTTAGCTCGCTCGCCTGCGGGAACAAACTGCCGCCATTGCTTGCCGTGCTACCGAGGCCCTTTGTCCCTGAATAGCTCACACACTCCGGCAGATTCAATGGGGGTCTGGCGGCAGATTTCTTTGACTTTATCGTTGGAAATGCATCTGCTTTGAGTGTCGCAGGATATCCACACATTCTTGCCATCTCTGTCGTAGCATAGCTTTCGTCGGTAAAGTGTGCGGAACAAACGTCCAATTTCTTGCCACTTTCGCATCTTTGGGCCACTGGTGCAACTTGAATCCGTCCCTGTTCGTGTTGTTACACCCTCCGACAACACACCGACGAGGCATGATGTCTCCAAGGTACGGAAAACAGTCGAAAAAACGGAAAATAACAGAGCTGATTTGATTCGGTGTTTGTAATGTGTTTGAGAAAATGGCGGATTGCTTCCCGATTTGACGTCACGTTGTGGAGCCTATCTCAGCTACAATCGGGCGGAAGGCGGGGTACACCCTGGACAAGTCGCCACCTCATCACAGGGCCAACACAGATAGACAGACAACATTCACACTCACATCCACACACTAGGGCCAATTTAGTGTTGCCAATCAACCTATCCCCAGGTGCATGTCTTTGGAGGTGGGAGGAAGCCGGAGTACCCGGAGGGAACCCACGCAGTCACGGGGAGAACATGCAAACTCCAAATAGAATGATCCCGAGCCTGGGATTGAACCCCAGACTACTCAGCACCTTCGTATTGTGAGGCAGACGCACTAACCCCTCTTCCACCGTGCTGCTCAGAAAGGCGTTTAATTCGCCAGAATTCACCCATTTAGAGTTCGGAAATCGGTTAAAAAAATATATGGTCTTTTTCCTGCAACATCAAGGTATATATTGACGCTTACATAGGTCTGGTGATAAGGTTCCCCTTTAACTCAACAATGAGTAGATCAGTGTTATGTGTGTGTATATGTGTAAATAAATTAACACTGAAATTCAAGTATTTCTCTTATTTATATATATATATATATATATAAAATTAAATAAATAAATATATATGTATAGCTAGAAATCAATGAAAGTCAAGTATTTCTTGGTGAATTCTAGCTGTAAACATACTCCTCCCCTCTTAAACACGCCCACACACACACACACACCTCCCGAAATCGGAGGTCTCAAGGTTGGCAAGTATGGCTTAATATCGCGGCCATTGTGTTTGTGTTGTTTTTTTGCTCGGACGCACGCTTCCTTCCATCTTGTGATACTCGTGACTTGGCGGAACAAAATGCTCCGGTTGTGCAATTCGTGACGCACTTGACCTCCGATGAGAAAACGTGTCATTCCACTGACTTGACTTCGTGGCAAAGCAATTTCCACTCTAATTGGAATTTGCTGGTTGGGCATAACTTGGCATGACAAATATGTGACTTCAGCAAGATCGTATTGCATTTTCCTTCCTTCTGCAAGGAATTTGCACCATCGCAGGTCCTTTTTTTTTTTTTTTTTGTATCTTGACACCAAAGGGATGGAGAGCGTGTACCAACAGCTGGCTAAGATGTGCAGCTTTGCCCCCCCAACTGGTTGGTGGCCACTGGGGAGCCTGTGGGGATTATGCTTTATAATTCATTGAGGGGAGCAGACATCCGTAAAGAGACGAGCCCCGGGCATGGAAGGGAGGGGTTGAGAAGCTTGCCAGGTTTAAAGCATCTCTTTTCCCGTCAAGTATCAACACCGAGCTGCAAATGTGAGTTATTAGCCCATAATTGCGTAAAAAGCTGTACTGTACGCAGAGGTCAGTAATTAAGAGGGATGAGCCAGAAAACTCCCGGGATGCAAACGCCAACCGACGGGTTTGATAAATCCCTCCGGTAAAAGTCAGACTTCTCGGTGAAATCCCGCTGAGCTGCATTTGCAAGACTTTGATGCGGCGACAAATGCTAATGGGAGGCAGGAGATGAATTTAATTACGCCACTCTGGAGCGGGAACTTTGTAGGTGTGAGTTATTATGCTGGCAAGCGGCGTCGTTTACCTAAACCAGACACTTTTGTTTTTCACTCAGATGTCACACCAATTAATGCAGCTCAGAGTTCTGCTTCTTGTCAGGTCTTTGCATGCGTGACTGTAATGATACGACAGCAGCTTGGAGGAGGTTGATGTGAGACAAAGCAAGAGAAGCACATAGGGAACATCATTAGCATGTGCCAATGATATGCAACAGTGATGTAACGACATAGAAGTTGGCCCTTGACCATCGCTAATGATTTGTTGTCTCTTTTCTACTTCTTAAGTCGATTTTTATGTGTGCTAGTTATAAGGGTGTAACAGTAAACAAAAATTTCAGTTCGGTACATACCTCGGTTTAGAGGTCACGGTTCGGTTCATTTTCAGTACAGTAAGAAAACAACAAAATATACATTTTTGGGTTATTTATTTACCAAATTTGCAAAATCTTCCACCAAAAATGGTTTTCTTAGTGGAATATTTGATGTGAAGTAATCGGAACCTTGGATAGGTCAATAATTCATAATAACATTGATTTTGATTCAATATTATGTTTTGAGCAATGACAGTTTGAAAGTCAAAATTGCAACTTTTTCTAAATTACATTTAACCTTTAAGCTTTTTTTATTTCTTATGCTTTTGTTTATTTTACAAACCCAGTTTCCATATGAGTTGGGAAATTGTGTTAGATGTAAATATAAACGGAATACAATGATTTGCAAATCCTTTTCAACCCATATTCAATTGAATGCACTACAAAGACAAGATATTTGATGTTCAAACTCATAGACTTAATTTTTTTTTTGCAAATAAGAATTAACTTAGAATTTCATGGCTGCAACACGTGCCAAAGTAGTTGGGAAAGGGCATGTTCACCACTGTGTTACATGGCCTCTCCTTTTAACAACACTCAGTAAACGTTTGGGAACTGAGGAGACACATTTTTTAAGCTTCTCAGGTGGAATTATTTCCCATTCTTGCTTGATGTACAGCTTAAGTTGTTCAACAGTCCGGGGTCTCCGTTGTGGTATTTTAGGCTTCACAATGCGCCACACATTTTCAATGGGAGACAGGTCTGGACTACAGGCAGGCCAGTCTAGTACCCGTACTCTTTTACTATGAAGCCACGGTGATTGCTTGGATGGCAACATATGTTGCTCCAAAACCTGTATGTACCTTTCAGCATTAATGGCGCTTTCACAGATGTGTAAGTTACCCATGTCTTGGGCACTAATACACCCCCATACCATCACAGATGCTGGCTTTTCAACTTTGCGCCTATGACAATCCGGATGGTTCTTTTCCTCTTTGGTCCGGAGGACACGACGTCCACAGTTTCCAAAAACAATTTGAAATGTGGACTCGTCAGACCACAGAACACTTTTCCACTTTGTATCAGTCCATCTTAGATGAGCTCAGGCCCAGCGAAGCCGACGGCGTTTCTGGGTGTTGTTGATAAACGGTTTTCGCCTTGCATAGGAGCGTTTTAACTTGCACTTACAGATGTAGCAACCAACTGTAGTTACTGACAGTGGTTTTCTGAAGTGTTCCTGAGCCCATGTGGTGATATCCTTTACACACTAATGTCTCTTGTTGATGCAGTACAGCCTGAGGGATCGAAGGTCACGGGCTTAGCTGCTTACGTGCAGTGATTTCTCCAGATTCTCTGAACCCTTTGATGATATTACGGACCGTAGATGGTGAAATCCCTAAATTCCTTGCAATAGCTGGTTGAGAAATGTTTTTCTTAAACTGTTCAACAATTTGCTCACACATTTGTTGACAAAGTGGTGACCCTCGCCCCGTCCTTGTTTGTGAATGACTGAGCATTTCATGGAATCTACTTTTATACCCAATCATGGCACCTACCTGTTCTCAATTTACCTGTTCACCTGTGGGATGTTCCAAATAAGTGTTTGATGAGCATTCCTCAACTTTATCAGTATTTATTGCCACCTTTCCCAACTTCTTTGTTACGTGTTGCTGGCATCAAATTCTAAAGTTAATGTTTTTTTGCAAAAAAAAAAAAAAGTTTATCGGTTTGAACATCAAATATGTTGTCTTTGTAGCATATTCAACTGAATATGGGTTGAAAATGATTTGCAAATCATTGTATTCCGTTTATATTTACATCTAACACAATTTCCCAACTCATATGGAAACAGGGTTTGTAATAGTATTTTTAGAATGTGCCGTGGGCCTTTAAAACATTAGCTGTGGGCCGCAAATGGCCTCCGGGGCACACTTTTGACACCCCTGCTATAGATAATAAAAAATTAATTCTGATAAATCTATGGATAAAAAGCAGAGCCTGGCGACGCATGCCCGTTTATCATAACTCTCTCACTCTCTCTGTCTCTGCCCCTCCCTCACCAATGATGCTGCGCGCACAATTTGTTTTGTTTTCAACCCTTTCTTAACCCTGAACGTACATAGAAAATACACGCAACCCTAACTCAAAATGCCGGACATTTGAGGCATTTAAGAAACTCCGCCCTGACAGCTCCGCAAAAGAGGACATGTCCGGTGAAAAGAGGACATATGGTCAGTCTATCGTAACCCGTTAGCTACTAGCATGCCGTGTGTTGTGCCTCAGTGTGCATTGTTTACACAACGTGCGTTACGTTACTTAATATGTCCGTGTGGAAACCGAACCGGAACCCCCGTACCGAAACGGTTCAATACAAATACACGTACTATTACAACCCTACTAGTTTGTAAGGGTGTAACGGTACACAAACATTTCGGTTCGGTACGTACCTCGGTTTAGAGGTCACGGTTCGGTTCATTTTCGGTACAGTAAGAAAACAACAAAATAGACATTTTCTGGCTTTATCCTTTTAACATTGCTTTAAAATGGCTCTGTGTGTGATAGATGTGAGTCACCACTAGGCTGATCAGTGCAACAGCAGGCAGTCATGAATGATAAGGATAATAATAACATACATATACACACAGGGTCCATTGCCAGGGTTAATGCGGTCAACATATATCAAATAAAAACTAAGTAAGATAAGGCTCTGAATTGGTTTCTTAAAGGGGAACATTATCACAATTTCAGAATTGTTAAAACCATTAAAAATCAGTTCCCAGTGGCTTATTATAATTTTCGAAGTTTTTTTCAAAATTTTACCCATCACGCAATATCCCTAAAAAAAGCTTCAAAGTGCCTGATTTTAACCATCGTTATAAACACCCGTCCATTTTCCTGTGGCGTCACATAGTGAAGCCAACACAAACAAACATGGCGGAAAGAACAGCAAGCTATAGCAACATTAGCTTGGATTCAGACTCGGATTTCAGCGGCTTAAGCGATTCAACAGATTACGCATGTATTGAAACGGATGGTTGTAGTGTGGAGGCAGGTAGGGAAAACGAAATTGAATAAGAAACTGAAGCTATTGAGCCATATTGGTTTGAACCGTATGCAAGCGAAACCGAAAAAAACGACACAACAGCCAGCGACACGGGAGAAAGCGAGGACGAATTCGGCGATCGCCTTCTAACCAACAATTGGTATGTGTTTGTTTGGCATTAAAGGAAACTAACAACTATGAACTAGGTTTACAGCATATGAAATACATTTGGCAACAACATGCACTTTGAGAGTGCAGACAGCCCAATTTTCATGAATTAATATATTCTGTAGACATACCCTCACCCGTGCTCTTTTCCTGAAAGCTGATCTGTCCAGTTTTGGAGTTGATGTCAGCAGGCCAGGGAAGCTAGGGTCGATAGGGTGTTTAGCTCGCTCGTCTGCGGAAACAAACTGCCGCCATTGCTTGCCGTGCTACCGAGGTCCTTTGTCCCTGAATTGCTCACACACTCCGGCAGATTCAATGGGGGTCTGGCGGCAGATTTCTTTGACTTTATCATTGGAAATGCATCTGCTTTGAGTGTCGCAGGATATTCACACATTCTTGCCATCTCTGTCGTAGCATAGCTTTCGTCGGTAAAGTGTGCGGAACAAACGTCCAATTTCTTGCCACTTTCGCATCTTTGGGCCACTGGTGCAACTTGAATCCGTCCCTGTTCGTGTTGTTACACCCTCCGACAACACACCGACGAGGCATGATGTCTCCAAGGTACGGAAAACAGTCGGAAAAACGGAAAATAACAGAGCTGATTTGACTCGGTGTTTGAGAAAATGGCGGATTGCTTCCCGATGTGACGCCACGTTGTGACGTCATCGCTCCGAGAGCGAATATTAGAAAGGCGTTTAATTCGCCAAAATTCACCCATTTAGAGTTCGGAAATCGGTTAAAAAAATATATGGTCTTTTTTCTGCAACATCAAGGTATATATTGACGCTTACATAGGTCTGGTGATAATGTTCCCCTTTAACAAAACCTTTCCACATATAAAGCGCAACATTAAACTGATTCAAGTTGTTGCTCAGATTTAAAAAAATGACAAACATTTTCTTCTACGTACAAAAAGTGCAACATTAAACAGTTTCAAGTCAACTCAGCCTCAGATTAACTTTTCTTCCCCCCCCCCAGCCTTTAACCCTGGTGACTTTCACTCAATTTTCATGTTTTTTGCCAGAAAAATCCGTTTATCCACATTGTCTGCAGAAAGAGCAGACCTGCTTGCAGTTAAAATGTCTCCAGCTGTGGAAAATACCCTTTCACTGGGCACGGAGGTAGCAGGTATGGCGAGGTAGTCCCTGGCTAACTTGGCAGTAAGAGGATATATGGGCTCAGGCCCGGCCCTAACCAATCTGGCGCCCTAGGCAAGATTTTAGGTGGCGCCCCCCCACATCGGCAGTGAAGTGTATATACTCACAAGAACCCGAATAGCTTTGTCTTTGACCTTTTTTTTTTACTTACAACTATACCTAATATATAAAGGGGTGGAAAAGTGACGATTACCTGCAGGGCAAACATTAGCTAACCAGAAGGCAATAACAATGTAAACAAAAAACACCTGCTTAAAAGATCTAATACAAACATTTATATGCACGTACAACACTTAGAACTTTTAGCATATCAGTATGTGGAATTAAATTATGGAATGGATTAAGTAAAGAAGTTAAAAATTGTACTGATATGATCCAGTTTAAGAGGTTGTTCAAAATAATAGTGCTTACAGAGTACAAAGAAGAAGAATTATGAGAAATACTTTCAACCTTATTGAAAATAAGATATTCTTCATCTCAGTATGTTAATAATGACTGAATTAATTAATTAATTACATATTACAAAACTGTTGTATACTAATTCATAGATGTTATTTTATTATATAAAAAGGTCAGTAAATGATTCTATATATTTGTAAACGCTTTAAAGTGGGAAAGGGGTAGGATTAAATAAGCTTTGCTTCTTCCTACTCCTTTTCGGACATGATGTAAAGTGAAATGATATGAAATTGTGTGATGTATTATACTGTAAGTGTGTTCATGTTCGAAATAAACTAAAGAAAGAAAGAAATGTCCCTGAGGAATGTAAGGCGGGAGTACTGTAATTACCTAACGTTACATTATTATTTTCCATAACAATTTAGCCCCCTCCACAATATTAACCCGACGTTAAAACAGAACTAGCTATTTATTGATTAGCAATTGCCGAATCATGTAACATTAGCTTAATGCTAAAAAGCCAGGTTACTATCACATTCTGTAACAGACAAATAATTTCATGTAGGCTAACGTTACCTACCTGCTACCACTGTCTTTTCTCGTTTCTCCTCCTCTTCTTTTCTCTTTTTTCTTCCCTGGGGGCACCTGACAGTTTTGGCATCTTGTGTTGATTTTTTGATGTGGTGACGTCCAAAAAGAATCATGATACGGGAAGGGAGGGGGCGCACCGTGCGGGGGGAGGAGGGGGGGGCGTAATGTTGTAACAAATAATATTTCTATTAAATAGGCTTTACTTTGCATTTTAATTAACGTGGGATTATATTTTGTATTTAGAAATAATAGTACCAACTTTTTTTATTTATTTTTTTTCTCCAACATTTGTGGCACTGGCGTGGCGCCCCCTGATGGACGGCGCCCTTAGCATTTGCCTATACGGCCTATGCCACGGGCCGGCCCTGTATGGGCTCATTGTTCTTCCACCATAGAAGTGGATCAAAACCTAGTTTTTAAAGGGGAACATTATCACCAGACCTATGTAAGCGTCAATATATACCTTGATGTTGCAGAAAAAAGAGCATATATTTTTTTAACCGATTTCCGAACTCTAAATGGGTGAATTTTGGCGAATTAAACGCCTTTCTAATATTCGCTCTCGAATCGATGACGTCACAACGTGACGTCACATCGGGAAGCAATCCGCCATTTTCTCAAACACCGAGTCAAATCAGCTCTGTTATTTTCCGTTTTTTCGACTGTTTCCTGTACCTTGGAGACATAATGCCCCGTCGGTGTGTTGTCGGAGGGTGTAACAACACGAATAGGGACGGATTCAAGTTGCACCAGTGGCCCAAAGATGCGAAAGTGGAAAGAAATTGGACGTTTGTTCCGCACACTTTACCGACGAAAGCTATGCTACGACAGAGATGGCAAGAATGTGTGGATATCCTGCGACATTCAAAGCAGATGCATTTCCAACGATAAAGTCAAAGAAATCTGCCGCCAGACCCCCATTGAATCTGCCGGAGTGTGTGAGCAATTCAGGGACAAAGGCCCTCGGTAGCACGGCAAGCAATGGCGGCAGTTTGTTCCCGCAGACGAGCGAGCTAAACCCCCTGGATGTCTTGGCTCACATCGACCCTAGCTTCCCTGGCCTGCTGACATCAACTCCAAAACTGGACAGATCAGCTTTCAGGAAAAGAGCGCGGATGAGGGTATGTCTCCAGAATATATTAATTGATGGAAATTGGGCTGACTGCACTCTCAAAGTGCATGTTGTTGCCAAATGTATTTCATATGCTGTAAACCTAGTTCATAGTTGTTAGTTTCCTTTAATGCCAAACAAACACATACCAATCGTTGGTTAGAAGGCGATCGCCAAATTCATCCTCGCTTTCTCCCGTGTCGCTGGCTGTCGTGTCGTTTTCGTCAGTTTCGCTTGCATACGATTCAATCCGATATGGCTCAATAGCTTCAGTTTCTTCTTCAATTTCGTTTTCGCTACCTGCCTCCACACTACAACCATCCGTTTCAATACATTCGTAATCTGTTGAATCGCTTAAGCCGCTGAAATCCGAGTCTGAATCCGAGCTAATGTCGCTATAGCTTGTTTGTTTGTTTTGGCTTCACTATGTGACGTCACAGGAAAATGGACGGGTGGTTAAAATCAGGCACTTTGAAGCTTTTTTAGGGATATTGTGTGATGGGTAAAATTTTGAAAAAAACATAATAAGCCACTGGGAACTGATTTTTAATGGTTTTAACAATTCTGAAAGTGTGATAATGTTCCCCTTTAATGCAATATGGTCTTAAATCTGCTAATATAAAAACACCAACGGCATTTGTTATTGCCTTAGCCCTGCCTGACTCGCCGAGGAGAGGCTGCTTGAATGCTGTGTTTGCACCACGCTCGTCTTTCTCTTCGTTGAAGCAATGTTATCTGTAGTTGTATCGCACCGCGAAGCCGAAATGTTCCCAAACGGGAGATCTTAACGAGGCAGGAGGGTCTTCCAGGTCTGGCTTTTACATGTTGTCGTAGCCCGGTCGTTGCTAGCATGCCGTATGTTGTGCCTCAGTGTGCATTGTTTACACAACGTGCGGTACGCTACTTAATATGTCCGTGTGGAAACTTGTTTGGTGCACCTCCATTCCGAACCGAACGAACCCCCCGTACCGAAACGGTTCAATACAAATACACGTACCGTTACACCATTACTAGTTAGTGACATGCAGTGCTCTGCACTCACTGTCAGAGTACACATGGGTCAGATCATAATTCAAAGAAGGGATGTCATAAACAGGGTTCGTACGGGTGCTTAAAAACCTTGAAAATGCTTGAATTTTGGGTGAAATGCTTGGAAATGTTCATCATGTTTCTCGGCAGTCTGACTCAATAGGCTAATTATAAAATGGAAAAAAAATCTAATACGTTTCCTTAAAAATGAAAGCTACACGCTTGATCTGTTGACTTTGCACGAGCCCTTACATTAGGTTGTTGTCATGCCAGATATATATATATATATATATATATCAGTGGTTCTTAACCTGGGTTCGATCGAACCCTAGGGGTTCGGTGAGTCGGCCTCAGGGGTTCGGCGGAGGTCAAGACACACCCGACTCATCGTGTAGATACAAACTTCTCCCTATCGGCGTATTGCGGATACGGCAACATTTGACTGATTTGCAGGCGTGTAATTTGTTGTGAGTTTATGCACTGTGTTGGTTTTGTTCTTTGAAGAAGGTGATGTTCATGCACGGTTCATTTTGTGCACCAGTAAAAAAAACAAGGCAACACTTTAGTATGGGGAACACGTGGTTGGGGGCGTGGTTAAGAGGGGAGGAGTATATTTACAGCTAGAATTCACCAAGTCAAGTCTTCATATATATATATATATATATATATATATATATATATATATATATATATATATATATATATATATATATATATATACATATATATATATATATTAAAATAAGAGAAATACTTGAATTTCAGTGTTAATTTATTTACACATATACACACACATAACACTCATCTACTCATTGTTGAGTTAAGGGTTGAATTGTCCATCCTTGTTCTATTCTCTGTCACTATTTTTCTAACCATGCTGAACACCCTCTCTGATGATGCATTCTGCTTCGTCTCCTTGTTGTGTGCGCAGTTGTGCACTGCACTCTCTAAAAGCCCTAGATGTTATTGTCACATATGCATGTACAGTAGATGGCAGTATTGTCCTGTTTAAGAGCGTCACAACATTGCTGTTTACGGGAGACGAACTGCTTTACGGTAGACGAAAACGTGACTGCTGTTGTTGTGGGTTGTTACCGCGCTGGGAGGACGTTAATGAAACTGCCTAACAATAAACCCACATTAGAAACCAAGAACTCGCCCTCGATCATTCTACAGTTATAACGTGATTGGGCAGGCACGCTGTTTATATTGTGGGAAAGCGGACGTGAAAACAGGCTGTCGACACGTCACTCAGGTCCGCATGGAGCTGGAGGGCGCCTGAATTTCGGGAGATTTTAGGAAAAAATTTGTCTCGGGAGGTTTTCGGGAGAGGCGCTGAATTTCGGGAGTCTCCCGGAAAATCCGGGAGGGTTGGCAAGTATGGTTCACAGTGTGGCGCATATTTGTAACAGTGTTAAAGTTGTTTATACGGCCACCCTCAGTGTGACCTGTATGGCTGTTGACCAAGTATGGATGGCATTCACTTGTGTGTGTGAAAATTCGTAAATATTATGTGACTGGGCCGGCACATAAAACCAGTGCCTTTAAGGTTTATTGGCGCTCTGTACTTCTTACTACGTTCGTGTACACAGAGGCATTTTAAAAGTCATAAATTTTACTTTTTGAAACCGATACAGATAATTTCCGAACCGTTACCGATCATTTCCGATATTACATTTTAAAGTATTTATCGGTCGATAATATTGGCAGGCCGATATTATCGGACATCTCTAAAAATGACAAATGCAAACTTTGGATAAAAACTGTTCCACCGTTGAGGTCTTGGGTTGTTATTTCCCCATAACTGGGCCCACATGGATGTGGGGGTGCCTTCTTCCGCCATCGTAGCCGTTGTGGTGGTTTATACATCTACCGTTTTCCGCCTGCTCCGCCGTTGAGGTCTTCACCGTATCCCAGGCTGGGGGACAATCAGGTACTAGGCCTCCACTGCCGGATGCACTTTAACGTCATGCCCACAGTCTACACGTATCTTATGTGTGACTGCCATCTACTGGTCACACTTATCATTACACCATGTGCCAAATAAAATTGCTTCGAGGTCGGTAAGCACAACCAGAATTATTCCGTACATTAGGCGCACCGGGCCATAAGGCGCACTGTCGATGTTAATTGCACCTTATAGTCAGAAAAATACAGCAAATAAAATTAAAAAAATGGCAAAATGGAATTCAGACGTGCACAAGCTTGAACCAGATAACAATAGGTTTAAGAATGCAAAGGGATGGAATGATATTTGATTTTTTTTCCCCCTTTTTTCCCCCCCTACATGTCACCGCTTTAGTGGCAGTTGGTTGTATCAACTCTGTGCTCTTTTGATGTCTTTTATGTCGTTTGTGTTCTTCAATACTTCCCTCTTGTTTTCATGTGTTTTTACCTTATGTTTATGGACCTTTTTTTTTTCTGCACCGCAACCGCATCATTTCCCCACTGTGGGATAAATCAAGTCCATCCCATCCTATCCTAGCCTTGCTGTAGCAGCTGACACGCTGCAGTGTTTACAAGATGGAGGAAGACTTGAAGCGGATCGGTATTGAATTCTCCGTCGACTCATGAGTCCAATTGGACAGCTTTACAATTAAGGCTGCGACAAATAATTGATTAGCTCGATTAGTAGAAAGCTTTGGATTTATATTTTGTTGCTTCGTTTATTGAGTGTGTTACGTTTCGACGTAAGTGTTGTTGGTCGTGACCCCAGGATGCAGAGCATCGATTGGGTTAGTCTGTGGAAAACTCTTTAAAATGTCATTGTGCGTCAGAGATGTGTCCGTAAACACACGAGGGGCGAGGGTGAGTCAAGGAGGATTCCCTGGGCTTTGCCCGTCAGACACAGAGAAGAGCAAACGGCCACTTTCTAAAATATACCAATATTCATTTCATTCATTTTAGTTATCTATTTATTTCAGGCAATGACATAAAGTACAAAGTTGACAACACATAATAATATAAATTAATATAGTGCAAAAGGTAATGTACAGTTGTCATGATCCGTGGTCCGGATCATGTTTTGTTATGTTCTGTTAGTTTTGGACTCCCTTTGTTCCTGTTTGTGCACTAATGGGGGTTTAGTTTGGTCACCATGGGGATTAATTGGGTTCACCTGCCTCTGGTTAGTGGTCCCACGCTCAGCTGCTGTCAACCACTAATCAGAGAGCTATTTAGTCACCTAGCTCGCCACGCTCATTGTTTGCTTCGTGCTCCTGTTTACTTTTCTGTTTGTGGTGCTGTTTGGACTTTTCAAGATGAAATCATGTTCCTACCTGCAAGTACTGTCCGGAGTCGTCCGTTTGCGTCCCGGGAGAACGAACCTCGCAGTAAGCTGCAACCCCGCCGTGACAACAGTATGTAAGCATGATTGTCCAGTTTTGCCTGAGAGGGAGTGGGAAGAAGATAACTTATTTAATTCCACCCCCAGTTTTATTAACTATAATACCAGTATAACGCCCAACCCTAAGAAGAATTTTCCCACACATTGTCTCTTTTGGCACCAAATTATTTTTTATAAACAAAAATGTGTTAAACACATCTTTATTGGGTCATTTCTTAAATATTTTTTTTGTATTGTATCTTAGGTGTTTCATATCGTGAGCCCTATATCGTTGTCATGAGCTCTCATGATGATTATTCTTAGCTTTGTTTTATTTCCTGTCCAACGCTCTTATTTTTGTTTCCATCTCCTGTTTGCCTCCTTGTGCCACTATTTCACCTGTCTGGGCGCTGGCTTTCTCACCTACCCCTGATTGGCAATATGTCAGACCTGTTCCTGGTTACCAATCAGGATGCTTTCTATGCTTCCTGTGCGCTACCCTGCTGCACTATTTTTTTGTCTTGCCAGTAAATAATGATAATAATAATACATTTTATTTGGTATAGCGTTTTTCAAAATGCTCAAAGACGCTTTACAGGATACAAAATTAAAATATAAAACAGTTCAAAGTAATAATACAAAATACAGGAAACACACTGCAAAAAGTCAGTGTTCAAAAACAAGAAAAAACAATACAAAAATTAGGGGTATTTTATTTGAACTAAGCAAAATGATCTGCCAATAGAACAAGAACATTTGGCTTGTCAAGACTTTCCAAAACAAGTAAAATTAGCTATCCTCAATGAACCCAAAAATACCTTAAAATAAGTATATACCGTATTTTTCGGACTATAAGTCGCAGTTTTTTTCATCGTTTGGCCGGGCTCCAGTGCGACTTATATATGTTGTTTTTCCTTCTTTATTATGCATTTTCGGCAGGTGCGACTTATACTCCGAAAAATACGGTACTCACTAATAACAAATGTACTACTATATGAGTACGTATTTTCTCTTGTTTCATTGAAAATAAAACAGCAAAGTCCATTTGGCTGTCATTTGTTTTAATATGAGACACAATTGTGTCAAAGTCATGATTTTCTTTTTTTTACATGCTTAAAATAAGAAATTATTATTTAAAAAAGTATGTTTATACTTGTGAGTGTTGATGACACAGCTTTGCAACAGTTGATATTCTAGTTTCAAGCATGTTTTACTCAATATAGGTCATCAAATCCCAGCAACAAGCTGTAATATCTTACTGAGATCATTTAGGACCAAAACACTTAAAACAAGTAAAACACTCTAACATAAAATTTGCTTAGTGAGAAGAATTATCTTATAAAATAAGCAAATATCACCCTTATTTGAGATATTTAATCTTATTTAGATTTCAGTTTTTGCAGTGTATAAAAGCAGTACATTGTAAAATACATTCTGGACATTTACAAGACGGGACATTACAAGACACAGAACACTAACCACTGGTTAAAAGCAGATCTGAAGAAGTGCGTTTTGAGAAGGCTTTTGAAGGAAGGAAGGTCTGAACTAGAGATGCGCGGTTTGCGGACACAACCGCGGAGTCCGCGGATTATCCGCGGGTCGGGCGGTTGAAATAAAAAAAAATTAGATTTTATCCGCGGGTCGGGTCGGGCGGTTGAAATTTAAAAAAATTAGATTTTAAATAGATTCAGGCGGGTGGCAGTTAAACCAATTCGGAAATATATATACATAGTTAAATGTTGTTACCCACATACGAAAAACGAGCAGGCACCTGCAGCATATGCCACAACAGAAGAAGAAAAAAAAAAGAGATGGCAACGCCGGCAGCAAACGTGGTACGCGACAAACTAAAAAAAGGAATACTAAAGACCAGGGGAAAAAAAGGCCAGAAAAGTTCAGCGTGGACTCATTTTTATGAGGTTGTAAATCAGGATGATAGTAATGCTGGCTAAGTGATTTGCAAGAGCTGCGACGCTGTTTATGTCTACGACAGTCCCAAAACCGGGACATCTAACATGGTGCATCACATTTGTGCAAAACCCCGAATCTCCACAAACACCCTGAGCATGAGCAGTTTTGTCCGCCGTGATCCCAGAAGAGTGCCACAGGATGTTAAAACAAGATAGAACGCAGCTGCCTGCAGCAGTTTGAGTGGCGCGAGAGCGCTTGGAGGTGCGCTCAGCGCGGCTCCCAGATGATTGCGCACTGGTGTGCGTCTGGGCCGTGACAGCGTCGCCCGCATTGAATGTCTCTGCTGCATTGGATCAGTCTCCTTTCTTTAACAGGCAAAAGCTTTATAACCTCACTAATGCCTTGCATCGTCTATATTAGATATATAACAACGGGCGGGTGCGGGCGGGTGCGGTTTTGATTAAATGTTAGTTCGGGTGGATGCGGATGGTTGACGACTTTTGTGATGCGGTTGCGGATGAAATAATTGCCTATCCGCGCATCTCTAGTCTGAACAGTCACGGATGGGTTTGGGAAGAGAGTTCCAGAGGGTGGGAGCAGCGATGGAGAAGGCTCTATCACCCCAGGTCCGGAGGTTGGTTCTGAGTGGTGGGGAGAGGAGGTTGGCATCAGAAGAGCGGAGGCTGCGTGAAGGGGTATGGTGTAACAACCGTATATCGTAGCGTGTCGTGACTTGACGATATCGTGACAACCTTAACTTGGATGTCAGAAAGTTGGCAGAAGATCCTGTTCTGTCTCCCTGTAATGTTTGTCTGATCTTGAATGGGATTGTGCTGAAAATTGTAATTTCCCCTCAGGGATTAATAAAGTATTTCTGATTCTGATTCTGATTCTAAAAATATCCCCCGCCTAATGTCATCGACATGAAAATGTAAAACAAAAGCATATCAGTATCAGGGTTTTTTCTGCTGATAATGGTATCAGACAAGGTATTGCCTGGATTTTGGCACGTGAGTGATGACCTCATCGCACTGCTTTGTGCTCCGTGGAGGAACAAGCTTGCCAGTTCAAGCTCAGTAAAAAATGATTGCCAAGTTTCGCCTCCCGATTGTAAATATGTAATTTGCAGTAACTGTAAAGTGCTGCTTGTGTGAGGGGGGTGTAAGGCGTCTCGCTTCAATACTTCTAATCGAAATTCACACCTCAGGAACAATCCTTTTGTTTAAACTATTAAACAAACTTAAAATAGGGCTCATTCGTGGGCTGAATAATGGCTACAGTGTGGTTGTCAAGCTTATGAGATGCAATGCAAATGTAAGCTACTGTATCTGATGTTATTGTTTTTATCATACACTATATTGCCAAAAGTATTCGACCACCTGCCTTGACTCACATATGAACTTGAAGTGCCATCCAATTCCTAACCCATAGAGTTCAATATGATGTCGGTCGACCTTTTGGAGCTATTACAGCTTCAACTCTTCTGGGAAGGCTGTCCACAAGGTTGCGGAGTGTGTTTGTAGGAATTTTCCACCATTCTTCCAAAAGCGCATTGGTGAGGTCACACACTGATGTTGGTCGAGAAGGCCTGGCTCTCAGTCTCCGTTCTAATTCATCGCAAAGGTGTTCTATCAGGTTAAGGTCAGTTCTCTGTGCAGGACAGTCAAGTTCATCCACACCAGTCATCCATGTCTTTATGGACCTTGCTTTGTGCACTGGTGCACAGTAATGTTGGAAGAGGAAGGGGCCCGCTCCAAACTGTTCCCACAAGGTTGGGAGCATGGAATTGTCCAAAATGCTTTGGTATCCTGGAGCATTCAAAGTTCAACTCCTGAAAAACAACCCTACACCGTAATTCCTCCTCCACCAATTTTCACACTTGGCACAAAGCAGTTCAAACTGTATCGTTCCCCTGGCAACCTCCAAACCCAGACTCCATCAGATTGCCAGATGGAAAAGCGTGATCCATCACTCCAGAGTAGGCGTCTCCACTGCTCTTGAGTCCAGTGGCGACGTGCTTTACACCACTTCATCCCACGCTTTGCATTGAACTTGGTGATGTATGGCTTAGATACAGCTGCTCGGCCATGGAAACCCATTCCATGAAGCTCCCTGCGTACTGTACGTGGGCTAATTGGAAGGTCACATGAAAATTGGAGCTCTGTAGAAACTGACTGGGCAACTGACCCCTCTATGTCAGTTTACGTGGCCTACCACTTGGTGGCTGAGTTGCTGTTGTTCCCAAACTCTTCCATTTTCTTACAATAAAGCCCACAGTTGACTTTGGAATATTTAGGAGCGAGGAAATTTCACGACTGGATTTGTTGCACAGGTGGCATCCTATGACACAGGGCCGGCCCGTGGCATAGGCCGTATAGGCAAATGCTAAGGGCGCCGTCCATCAGGGGGCACCACGCCAGTGCCACAAATGTTGGAGAAAAAAAAAGAAAAAAGAAAAAGTTGGTACTATTATTTCTAAATACAAAAAATAATCCCACGTTAATTAAAATGCAAAGTAAAGCCTATATAATAGAAATATTATTTGTTACAACATTACGCCCCCTCCCCCCCCCCCCCTCTCCCCCCGCACGGTGCGCCCCCTCCCTTCCCGTATCATGACTCTTTTTGGACGTCACCACATCAAAAAATCAACACAAGATGTAAAAACGGCCAAAACTGTCAGGTGCCCAGGGAAGAAAAAAGAGAAAAGAAGAGGAGGAGAAACGAGAAAAGACAGAGGTAGCAGGTAGGTGAGCCGAACATGAAATGATTTGTCTGTTACAGAATGTGATAGTACCCGGCTTTTTAGCAATAAGCTAATGTCACATGATTCGGCAATTGCTAATCAATAAATAGCTAGTTCTGTTTTAACGTCGGGTTAATATTGTGGAGGGGGCTAAATTGTTATGGAAAATAATAATGTAACGTTAGGTAATTACAGTACTCCCACCTTACATTCCTCAGGGACATTTGTATTAGATCTTTTAAGCAGCTGTTTTTTGTTTACATTGTTTTTGCCTTCTGGTTAGCTATGTTTGCCCTGCAGGTAATAGTCACTTTTCCACCCCTTTATATATTAGGTATAGTTGTAAGTAAAAAAAAAAAAAAGGTCAAAGACAAAGCTATTCGGTTTCTTGTGAGTATATGCACTTCACTGCCGATGTGGGGGGGCGCCACCTAAAATCTTGCCTAGGGCGCCAGATTGGTTAGGGTCGGGCCTGGTATGACAGTTCCACGCTGGAAATTACTGAGCTCCTGAGACGGGCCCATTCTTTCACAAATGTTTGTAGAAACAGTCTCCATGCTTAAGTGCTTGATTGTTATACACCTGTGGCCGGGCCAAGTGAATCAGGACACCTGATTCTGATCATTTGGATGGGTGGCCAAATATTTTTGGCAATATAGTGTATGACAACTGATAATAATGAATAGAACCGAATAGAATGCCTTTGTATTGTCACTATACACAGGTACAATGAGATTAAAAGCAACTCCAGTATCAGTGCGACAGTCTATAAATATGCAAAACATAGGAAGGAAAGAAAATAAATAGTGCAAAAGGAGGTACGGTGCACAGTCTAGTCCTGAGAACGAATGTTCTGAATGTGTTGTTTAAATATTGTCAGGTTCAAACACTGATGACATCTATTAAACAGACAAGAAGCAAGGAATCATGTGAAGACAGAGTTCAATTTGGCTCAATGAGGAGACGTTATTGAGCTGTACTCTCGTTACAGATCCAAACTACGCTCTAAAATCCTACCGACATGCTTCCTCTATTTATTTGGGAGGTCCCTGGTTACATCACTGAGGCTGTCGCTGAGGGAAAGGGGGTAATCTCAACGGCCCAGTTAGACACAATATATGACAATTAATGGAATGCAAATGTGCTGACATTCGTGATATCGCCCTGTCTCTGCTCTGTCTCCGTCACGGCACTCGATGTTCGCGCTTGGCAGTCAGCAGGCCGATTCTGGAAACAAACACTGTTACGAGACGACTCGCTTTGCACAGATAGAAAAGTACAACTTCAGCACAATTGATAATAACTAGCAACGGCCTTTAAGCATAAGAGTTGTGTGATAACTTACACATAATTATTCTAACAAATATTAAATATTATATATATATATATATATATATATATATATATATATATATATATATATATATATATAGAAGCATTCAGACTGTGGGTGGAAAGAAATAATTGCATACAAAGCGGTGCTAAACTATAAAATCAGTGCCTATGAGAGTTCAACGTGGTTACGGCTTTAGGGAAAAAACTGTTCTTGAGTCTGTTTGTCAGGTTTGTCCCTGACAGTTTGGTTATGTTTTAGTTGTTCCTCTGTGTTTGTCTTTATTTCCTGTCAGCGCTTTTATTTTGGTTGTTTCTTGCTTGTCTCCCTGAGCGCTGCTTCCCCTCAGCTGCGGCTGATTGGCACCTCGCCACACCTGGTGTCAATCAGGCAGCTACTATTTAAACCTGCCTTGGCATCCAGTCTGGGCTGGAGTATCGTCGATGTCATTGTCTACTACTTGTCGTTGGAGCTACTACTTGTCATTCTCATTGTTTGCGGTAAGCTGTTCCTAATAGCTATTTACAGTTTGCTGTCTCCTAGCTCTTTTGTTTCGTGTTATCCTGTTAGCCGTTAGCTGTTTCCAGTTTTTCTGTTTGCTGGTTCCTGTCTTCAGTTTGGCTATTCCTAGTTCCTGATTTGTGTTTTACATTTATTTTGGACATTAAATTATGTTTTCCCGCACCAAGCCTGCCTTCTCTGCATCTTGGGGTTCATCACCAACACATTGTGACAGAATACTTCAGCCTATTACGAACCCCGCGGAGATTTCGATGGCGGAGAGGCTTGACGGGATTCTTGCAATGATGGCTAAATTGAGGAAAACTTCGGCCTCATTTCAAGCCCTCTCCCACCCATCCCTTTCATCTGTGGGCCTATCTGGGGACATCTGGGATCCGTCCCTTGAGGGGGGGGGTTATGAGTAGCTCTGCAGCTGGGGAGGCACAGCTACTCCTCACCCCAGTGGGTCTGCAACAGACGCCACCATGCAGCAGAGGGCGCTACCATCCTCTCCGGTGGGCCATCAGAGGGCGCCACCATCCTCTCCGGTGGGCCAGCAGAGGGCACCACCAACCTCTCGTCGGCCACGGATGTGGTCGTTTCATGGGCGATTGCCTCGCCAATTGCGGCGGCGTTCAACTCGTCGTCGCCACCTGACTCGTCCCCGCTGGTTGTGGGGACACTTGGCCTGGCGGCCCACCGCCTTGTCCTCCCTCCACCCTCCCATGACTTTGAACTGTTTTTTTTTTTTTGGGGGGGGGGGGTTCTAGAACGTCTGGTATCCGTTATGGGAAGGGGGGCTACTGTCAGGTTTGTCCCTGACAGTTTGGTTATGTTTTAGTTTTTCCTCTGTGTTTGTCTTTATTTCCTGTCAGCAATTTTATTTTGGTTGGTTCCTGCTTGTCTCCCTGAGCGCTGCTTCCCCTCAGCTGCGGCTGATTGGCACCTCGCCACACCTGGTGTCAATCAGGCAGCTACTATTTAAACCTGCCTTGCCATCCAGTCTGTGCTGGAGTATTGTCAATGTCATTGTCTACTACTTGTCGTTGGAGCTACTACTTGTCATTCTCATTGTTTGCGGTAAGCTGTTCCTAATAGCTATTTACAGTTTGCTGTCTCCTCGCTCTTTTGTTTCGTGTTATCCAGTTAGCCGTTAGCTGTTTCCAGTTTTTCTGTTTTCTGGTTCCTGTTTTCAGTTTGGCTATTTCTAGTTCCTGGTTTGTGTTTTACATTTATTTTGGACATTAAATTATGTTTTCCTGCACTAATCCTGCCTTCTTTGCATCTTGGGGTTCGTCACCAACACCTTGTGACACTGTTTGTCTTGGACCTGATGACCCTGTAGCGCCTTCCTGAGGGCAGCAGGTCAAACAGGTCAAAGCCAGGGTGAGAGCTGTCCTTGATAATGTTGGTAGCTCTGCTGAGGCAACGGGAGGTGTAAATGTCTGTCAGGGAGGGGAGAGGGCAGCCGATGATCCGCTGTGCTGCCTACCACTCTCTGGAGCCTCTCCTTGACACAGTTTCCATTATGGTCATTATTTATGTTTGTTGTTAAATGTTTTTAATCACTATTGTTAAAGGCTTACTGAAACCCACTACTACCGACCACGCAGTCTGATAGTTTATATGTCAATGATGAAATCTTAACATTGCAACACATGCCAATACGGCCGGGTTAGCTTACTAAAGTGCAATTTTAAATTTTGCGCGAAATATCCTGCTGAAAACGTCTCGGTATGATGACGTCAGCGCGTGACGTCACAGATTGTAGAGGACATTTTGGGACAGCTTGGTGGCCAGCTATTAAGTCGTCTGTTTTCATCGAAAAATTCCACAGTATTCTAGACATCTGTGTTGGTGAATCCTTTTTCAATTTGTTCAATGAACAATGGAGACAGCAAAGAAGAAAACTGTAGGTGGGAAGCGGTGTATTGCAGCCGACTGCAGCAACACAAACACAGCCGGTGTTTCAATGTTTACATTCCCGGAAGATAACAGTCAAGCTTTACTATTGGCCTGTGGAGAACTGGGACAACAGAGACTCTTACCAGGAGGACTTCGAGTTGGATGCGCAGACGCGGTACCGTGAGTACGCATGCAGCTGCGGCTTCCAAACATCGCTTGCCCGTACGTGCGTGCCGCTATGTGCAAGTCACGTACGTAACTTTGGGGACTTTGGGGAAATATATGTGCTGTATGAACTTTGGGGAGGTGAACGGTACTTTGGGCTGTGGGATTGAGTGTGTTGTGCAAGTGTTTGAGTTGTATTGGCGGGTTATATGGACGGGAGGGGGGAGGTGTTTGTTATGCGGGATTAATTTGTGGCATATTAAATATAAACCTGGTTGTGTTGTGGCTAATAGAGTATATATATATGTCTTGTGTTTATTTACTGTTTTAGTCATTCCCAGCTGAATATCAGGTTCCATCCGCCTCTCACAGCATCTTCCCTATCTGAATACGCTCCCACTGCCCTCTAGTCCTTCACTCTCACTTTCCTCATCCACAAATCTTTCATCCTCGCTCAAATTAATGGGGAAATCGTCGCTTTCTTGGTCCGAATCGCTCTTGCTGCTGGTGGCCATGATTGTAAACAATGTGCAGATGTGAGGAGCTCCACAACCTGTGACGTCACGCTACTCATCTGCTACTTCCGGTACAGGCAAGGCTTTTTCATCAGCGACAAAAAGTTGCGAACTTTCGTCGTCGATGTTCTCTACTAAATCCTTTCAGCAAAAATATGGCAATATCGCAAAATGATCAAGTAAGAAACATAGAATGGACCTGCTATCCCCGTTTAAATAAGAAAATCGAATTTCAGTAGGCCTTTAATGTTGTTGTTATTATTGTTACAGTGCTACATGTAGCTTTTCTGGTAGGTTAACTACATTTACCAGTTGCTTGGCGGTAGCTTAGCTACTCTTTTAACCAGTATCATTTTCTGTAGCTAAGCTACTTTTAGACCCATTTAGCATGTAGCTTACACCAAAGCTACAATCTACAAAGAGAGAAAATGGACTGCAAATCAAGGTTTGAAAAATATGGAGAAAATACAATGACCTGGATGAATGAGAACATCCGTACATACTGAGAAAATCCATGATGATTGGTTGGTGTTTGTATGATGAGTCACAATCGGCTAAGGTTACTGCGAAACATTACGAACAAGATAAGGCGGGTTATCGAAACTAGCAAGCAAACTCATAGCAGTCACGCACTCATGTCACATGACGACGAGGGAGTCAGAGACAGAAGGACGCTTCAAGCTCACCACTCAAAAAAAAAAAAAAAAAAAATTCTCTCCCGCAGATTTGATTTTTCTTTTAGTGATGAAGACAACGTCCAAGAAACCTACAATCAGTGTTGGGTTAGTTACTGAAAACCAGTAACTAGTTACAGTTACTAGTTACTTTATTTCAAAAGTAACTCAGTTACTTACATCAAAAAGTAATGCGTTACTGTGAAAAGTAACTTTTTAGTTAATTCTTTTTTTCTTCTTTTTTTTAAAGCTCCCATTAATGCCCTTTTAGTCTTCATTTCAGTACTGTTATTGCACTGGAGAATAATACAATTTGTTGATCAACTTGACATGCATTTGCATCACTGAACTCTGCTAAGCAATGTGGTCTACATACAACACACAAAGACAAAGATATGTTTCAAAGGGCCAATTTGTTTCAGGCCAGAACAAATTGACAAAACTATTTTAAATAGCTGCAACATAACATACATAAGTAACAAACCGCATAATAACAACATAGCTGTAAACCTGGCTTCACCCAAGGAAGGCACACATGACATACACAAAGCCTAACCAGGCATTTTTTTCTCTCAAGGAATTCTGAAATAAAATCATGTCTTCAGGAGATCAACACTGTACTGAAGCCCAGAACACTCTACGCATTTCCCCACTTTTAGTTTAGAGATAAGGAAAGATTGGCCTGGCCCACTAGGATCCCTCTTTATGTTTGTGAACTTTATAATCTATGCATTTAGTGATGTGATAATCAAACACTCAAGAAGTCTAGACTGAAAGAGTATATAAGAGAATTGACAGAGTGTGTGTACCTTCAGTGCTGAATGATGAGCGGAGGCAGAGTTTTGAGTGTCTTCTTTAGCTTGCTTTCCATGTTTATGTGCTCACTATCCACTGTGTCCAGGAACTTGGAAAATGTTTTCGTGCCATTTGCTGTTTGACACCCGATATCATGCTAATTAGCTGCCTGAAATTGGGTGACTCCACTGTAGAAATAGCCTGCATGTCTTCTAGCACATACGCTGCAATGGCTCTATCAATGTTGTCCTGGCTAGCAGTCCCACCGATAAAATCCTTAGGTGAAGTGTGTCTCTCTTTACTAGCTTCGTCGAAGCATGTTGCTTTTGTAGCTGTTTCAGCAGATTTGAATTGCTGTTTTGGGCAGTAGATGCGATCTTTGATCCAAGACACAACTTACATTTAACTAAAATGTTATTTTCTTTGTGCTCGACAAAAGAAAAGTAGTGAGAATATCTCCATCTTAAGAAACTCGACTGCGGCTCCGCCACAATGTCTTGTTAGTAAACACAGACACGCCCCCCTCCCCACACCCACACCCACACCCAGACACACACAGAGCGCACCTCTTCCCTTTCCCCGTTGTGACACAAGAACATTCAGAAGGACGACACTGCAACTCTCCAATAAAACACACTCAGATCTTCTGTTCCTAGCCGATACTACATAAAAAAATAACGTAAGATAACGCAGTAACGCATCATGTAGTAACGGTAACTGAGTTACTGAATATAAAAAACAACGCGTTAGACTACTAGTTACCGCCGAAACTAACAGCGTTACAGTACAAAGTAACGCGTTAGTCCCAACACTGCCTACAATAATGCGTGTCCTTGGTCATGTTTAGACAAATGTGCGCGTTTTGAGAAGAAAATGTCCAAAACCTTAATTTTTTATTTTTTACTCTGTGAACAAAAATTATAACTGCTCTCTTCATCTAAGACGTGAAACACAAATTTAAGAAACCACATTAAGGTGAGTTGAGTTCATGAACAGTTTTACTGCACATAAGTCATAACCATTACCAACTGTTCCCAAACAACAAACAAACGCTGTTATTTTTTTTACTGTAGGTAGAGAATATAGGGGTGGGTCAAAGAAAAGGCAAACTAAATAAATACATACAGTGGAGTGCGAGGGGACCCCTAGAAGTAGTTGTAAGGTGTCCCCAGCTAAATGACAGATAGATAATAGTAATGGACCACTCTGTTACATTAACACTGATATTATACATGTTGGCCCATAGATATAAATGCCGTTAAATGTAGCTTTTATGTAGCAAGCTGTTTTTATGTAGTAAGCCGTCCCCAAGCTACTTTGGGGCACGGTTGGAAGAGTGGCCGTGCCAGCAACCTGAGGGTTCCTGGTTCAATCCCCACATTTTAATTTCCCCTCGGGGATTAATAAAGTATTTCTCATTCTGATTCTGATTCTACCAACCTCGTTACGTCCGTTGTTTCTTTTAGCAAGACACTTCACCCTTGCTCCTGATGGGTCGTGGTTAGGGCCTTGCATGGCAGCTCCCGCCATCAGTGTGTGAATGTGTGTGTGAATGGGTGAATGTGGAAATAGTGTCAAAGCGCTTTGAGTACCTTGAAGGTAGAAAAGCGCTATACAAGTATAACCCATTTACATTTAATTTTGCCATGTAGCTATATGGATAGCTTCCCCTGTAGCTTAGCTACATTTAATCGAAAGTAACTTGTAGCTTAGTTAGTAGGTTAGTACATTTTCCAAGTATTTATTGATACTGTTGTTGCCATTGTTAATTTCAACTTTTCTTTTATTTAGTATTGTATTTAAAAATTATTGTATTTGCGTGTTGTGAGAGTCTTTGCTCGTGGAGTGTTCTCCTGAGTCCGATAGATCTTCCTTGAGCCCGGTGTACAGGGTTGAGCAAGTTTTTATTCACATAAACAGGTTGGAATTGCTTTCCAGCAGTCTCTGTCTCGTACGTGTGTCTCTCTCTCTCTCTCTCTGGCTCCAACTCCAACAACGTGTCTCGTTCCGACTGCTGCTAATAAGGGCGACAGGTGATTAGATAATCAGCCCCAGCTGGGTAATCTACTCACCTGCCGCTGGCTTCGAGGCCGGGCCATACACACCCCATTCCTGCACGCCCTCCTCCACACGTGTCTTCTCAGTTGCTTTGTAAATTTATATTTTCCATCCATCCATCGTTTACCGCTTGTCCCTTCCGGGGTCGCAGGGGGTGCTGGAGCCTATCTCAGCTGCATTCGGGCGGAAGGCTGGGTGCACCCTGGACATATTTTAAATATTGTAAAGATTCGATTGCGTTGGGGTTGCTCTATTTTATTATATTATATTAACATTCTGTGTGATTGTGTCAATGCAATCAATGAAATGAATCATTTGGAGTCACACACAACGTTATTGCAGCAAAACACTGATAAGGATTACTGAAAAAAATTACTCATTAAATTCGTAAAGTCATTGATCGTATAAGTCCAGAGCTTCATACTTTGCAATTTTCTCAGTTCTTATATTGTTATTGTGCACCATGGGCAGCTTTCCAAGTTGTTATTCGCTTGCCATATTTACAAAACCCAGAACCAGTGAAATTGGCACGTTGTGTAAATGGTAAATAAAAACAGAATACAATGACTTGCAAATTCTTTTCAACTTATATTCAATTGAATAGACTGCAAATATATCATAATTAACGTTCGAACTGAGAAACTTTGTTATTTTTTGAAAATATTAGCTCATTTGGAATTTGATGCCTGCAACATGTTTCAAAAAACCTGGCACAAGTGGCAAAAAAGACTGAGAAAGTTGAGGAATGCTCATCAAAAACTTATTTGGAACATCCCACAGGTGAACAGGCTAATTGGGAACAGGTGGGTGTCATGAATGGGTATAAAAGTAGATTCCATGAAATGCACAGTCATTCACAAACAAGGATGGGGCGAGGGTCACAACTTTGTCAACAAATGCGTGAGCAAATTGTCCAACAGTTTAAGAACAACATTTCTCAACGAGCTATTGCAAGGAATTTAGGGATTTCACCATCTACGGTCCGTAATATCATCAAAAGGTTCAGAGAATGTGGAGAAATCACTGCATGTAAGCGGACTTTGGATCCCTCAGGCGGTACTGCATCAAAAACTGACATCAGTGTGTAAAGGAAATCACCACATGGACTCAGGAACACTTCAGAAAACCACTGTTAGTAACTACAGTTTGTCGCTACATCTGTAAGTGCAAGTTAAAACTCTACTATGCAAAGCGAAAGCCATTTATCAACAACACCCAGAAACACCGCCGGCTCCGCTTGGCCCGAGCTCATCTAAGATGGACTGATGCAAAGTGGAAAAGTGTTTTGTGGTCTGATGAGTCCACATTTCAAATTGTGTTTGGAAACTGTGGACGTCGTGTCCTCTGGACCAAAGAGGAAAAGAACCATCCGGACTGTTATAGGCGCAAAGTTGAAAAGTCAGCATCTGTGATGGTATGGGGGTGTATTAGTGCCCAAGGCATGGGTAACTTACACATCTGTGAAGGCACCATTAATGCTGAAAGGTACATACAGGTTTTGGAGCAACATATGCTGCCATCCAAGCAACGTCTTTTTCATGGACGCCCCTGCTTATTTCAGCAAGACAATGCCAAGCCACATTTTGCACGTGTTACAACAGCGTGGCTTCGTAGTAAAAGAGTGCAGGTACTAGACTGGCCTGCCTGTAGTCCAGACCTGTCTTCCATTGAAAATGTGTGGCGCATTATGAAGCCTAAAATACCACAATGGAGACCCCCGGACTGTTGAACAACTTAAGCTGTACATCAAGCAAGAATGGGAAAGAATTCCACCCGAAAAGCATCAAAAATTGGTCTCCTCAGTTCCCAAACGTTTACTGAGTGTTGTTAAAAGGAAAGGTCATGTGATAAAAATGCCCCTGTGACAACTCTTTTGCAATGTGTTGCTGCCATTAAATTATAAGTTAATGATTATTTGCAAAAAAATAATACGTTTCTCCGTTGTAACATAAAGTATCTTGTCTTTGCAGTCTATTCATTTGAATATAAGTTGAAAAGGATTTGCAAATCATTGTATTCTGTTTTTATTTACCATTTACACAACGTGCCAACTTCACTGGTTTTGGGTTTTGTAAATCGATTCTTAATTGTGAATTTATTCAAAAGACTAACCTATCTAACTTATTTTATTTGATTAATGCTCATAGTTTTTTAAGGACTACTGCCTTGAGACAAAATGTTAAACAAATATGGAATTTTTTTCTTCTAACTTACATTGCGGTATTTCTTATTTTGCACGCACAGTGCTTATTTGTGGCATGACAAGAAAAAGAAGAGTTAATTCATGCCGCGAGATGTGATCTGATGTTAGGTTGAAGAAAGAATTGCCGGCAAAATCGGTATCGGAAATGAAGTAGTGGACGGTATCAGCATATCGGATAGCAGTATGAAAGCAAATACTGAGCATCTCGAATGATTGATGTCAAAATTGTCCAAGAGCAAAATGAAGAAAAATAAACTCAATTGTAACAGGTGGGTTTGGTTCTTAGAGTAGTTATGTGTTTTTTTTACAGTTCTGCCAGTTTATTATGTTCTTAAAGGTCTCTTAATATGCAAACTGAACTTTTTGACATTTGCTCTACTTTGGACACATGATGACTTAAATTATGACCAATGTATGATCCTGTAACGATTTGGTATCGGATTGATACCTAAATTTGTGGTATCATCTAAAACTAATGTAAAGTTTCAACAACAGAAAAATAAGTGATTATTACATTTTAACAGAAGTGTAGATAGAACAGTAAATGAACAAGTAGACTAATAATTCATTTTCTACCACTTGTCCTTAATAATTTTGATAAAATAATAGGTAGATAAATGACACAATATGTTACTGCATATGTCAGCAGACTAATTAGGAGTCTTTGTTTGTTTACTTACTACTTTTATTATTTATTTATTTTATTTAAGGACAAAATTGCAATATGAAACATATGTTTAATGTATCCTTAGATTTTTTTGTTAAAATAAAGCCAGTAATGCAATGTTTTGTGGGCCCCTTTATTTAGAAAAGTATCAAAGGTACCAAAATATTGGTATCGGCACAACACTAGTTCTTATATTATTCTTGTGCAACATGTGCAGTTTTCCAAATTGTTATTCACGAGCCCTATTTAAATCGATTATTAATTGTGAATTTTTTCAAAAGACTAACCTGTCTAACCTATTTTAGTTGATTAATGCTCATAATTTTTTAAGGACTATTGCGACTATTGCTATTTCTGGGGCTGAGGTTGCTGAGTTAGTTAAAAAGCTCCTCGGTGGCAAGGCCCCGGGGGTGGATGAGATCCGCCCGGAGTTCCTTAAGGCTCTGGATGTTGTGGGGCTGTCTTGGTTGACAAGACTCTGCAGCATCGCGTGGACATCGGGGGCGGTACCTCTGGATTGGCAGACCGGGGTGGTGGTTTCTCTCTTTAAGAAGGGGAACCAGAGGGTGTGTTCCAACTATCGTGGGATCACACTCCTCAGCCTTCCCGGTAAGGTCTATTCAGGTGTACTGGAGAGGAGGCTACGCCGGATAGTCGAACCTCGGATTCAGGAGGAACAGTGTGGTTTTCGTCCTGGTTGTGGATCTGTGGACCAGCTCTATACTCTTGGCAGGGTCCTTGAGGGTGCATGGGATTTTGCCCAACCAGTGTACATGTGCTTTGTGGACTTGGAAAAGTCATTCGATCGAGTCCCTCGGGAAGTCCTGTGGGGAGTGCTCAGAAAGTATGGGGTATCGGACTGTCTGATTGTGGCGGTCCGCTCCCTGTATGATCAGTGTCAGAGCTTGGTCCGCATTGCCGGCAGTAAGTCGGACCCGTTTCCAGTGAGGGTTGGACTCCGCCAAGGCTGCCCTTTGTCACCGGTTCTGTTCATAACTTTCATGGACAAAATTTCTAGGCGCAGTCAAAGCGTTGAGGGGATCCAGTTTGGTGGCTGCAGAATTAGGTCTCCGCTTTTTGCAGATGATGTGGTCCTGATGGCTTCATCTGGCCAGGATCTTCAGCTCTCACTGGATCTGTTCGCAGCCGAGTGTGAAGCGACTGGGATGAGAATCAGCACCTCCAAGTCCGAGTCCATGGTTCTCGCCCGGAAAAGGGTGGAGTGCCATCTCCGGGTTGAGGCGGAGACCCTGCCCCAAGTGGAGGAGTTCAAGTACCTAGGAGTCTTGTTCACGAGTGAGGGAAGAGTGGATCGTGAGATCAACAGGCGGATCGGTGCGGCGTCTTCAGTAATGCGGACGCTGTATCGATCCGTTGTGGTGAAGAAGGAGCTGAGCCGGAAGGCAAAACTCTCAATTTACCGGTCAATCTACGTTCCCATCCTCACCTATGGTCATGAGCTTTGGGTTATGACCGAAAGGACAAGATCACGGGTACAAGCGGCCGAAATGAGTTTCCTCCGCCGGGTGGTGGGGCTCTCCCTTAGAGATAGGGTGAGAAGCTCTGCCATCTGGCAGGAGCTCAAAGTAAAGCCGCTGCTCCTCCACATGGAGAGGAACCAGATGAGGTGGTTCGGGCATCTGGTCAGAATGCCACCTGAACGCCTCCCTAGGGAGGTGTTTCGGGCACGTCCGACCGGTAGGAGGCCACGGGGGAAGACCCAGGACACGTTGGGAAGACTATGTCTCCCGGCTGGCCTGGGAACGCCTCGGGATCCCCCGGGAGGAGCTGGACGAAGTGGCTGGGGAGAGGGAAGTCTGGGCTTCCCTGCTTAGACTGCTGCCCCCGCGACCAGACCTCGGATAAGCGGAAGAAGATGGATGGATGGATGGATGGATGGATGGATGGATGGATTTATATTGCGGTATTTGTTATTTTGCACGCACGGTGCTTATTTGTGGCATGACAACAAGAAGAAGAGTTAATTCATGCCGCAAGATGTGATTTGATGTTAGGTGTAAGAAAGAATTGCCGCCTCTATCGGTATCGGAAATGAAGTGGTGGACGGTATCAGCATATCAGATAGCAGTATGAAAGCAAAGACTAAGCATCTCGAATGATTGATGTCAAAATTGTCCAAGAGCAAAATGAAGAAAAATAAACTAAATTGTAACAGGTGGGTTTGGTTCTTAGAGTAGTTATGTGGGTTTTTTTTTTTTTTACAGATCTGCCAGTTTATTGTGTTCTTAAAGGTCTCTTAATATGCAAACTGAACTATTTGACATTTGCTCCACTTTGAAGAGAAGAGCTTGCTTCTGTCGCAAAGTTAGGGGTTTTAAGGACGACATGAAAGGAAATCCACCTTCCTCGTTGACATGATACTGCCTCTGACCTGCCCTTAGCTACGATGAGTGTGCACACCACTTCACGGAAGACAGCTTTGTTGAAAAACAACCTTAGCTACACATCTTCCAATAAAGCCTGGAGCTCCGCCAAGTACCCATCAGTCAGCCACAGACATGGGGGCTGTTAGTTTTATTATTTTGTTTATCTTCAGAGAGTAGACTAACCCAGCATGATGTTGCTGTTAAAATGTGAGTAATGTTAGCACACGAGCCAACATGGTTGCATCCCACACCTTAATGTTATATTGTTGTACGTGATATATGGCATCTATTAAGTTGGCGCTTCTTGGAGGCACACACACCATCAGATCCACAGCTACACACCCACGAAAGGTTGAGGCTTACTAAAAGCACGGAGCTTAAAAGTTAGCTTTTGGGAAAACACACGTCTGCAACATGTTTCAAAAAAGCTGGCACAAGTGGTAAAAAAGACTGAGAAAGTTGAGGAATGCTCATCAAACACTTGTTTGGAACATCCCACAGGTGAACAGGCTAATTGGGAACAGGTGGGTGCCATGATTGGGCATAAAAGTAGCTTCCATGAAATGTTGAAGGACATTTCTCAACAAGCTATTGCAAGGAACTTAGGGATTTCGCCATCTACGGTCCGTAATATCATCAAAAGGCTCAGAGAATCTGGAGAAATCACTGCACGTAAGCGGCAAGGCTGAAAACCAACATTGAATGCCCGTGACCTTCGATCCCTCAGGCGGTACTGCATCAAAAAGCGACATCAGTGTGTAAAGGATATCACCACATGGGCTCAGGAACACTTCAGAAAACCACTGTCAGCAACTACAATTGGTCGCTACATCTGTAAAGTGCGAGTTAAAACTCTACTATGTCAACAAATGCGTGAGCAAATTGTCCAACAGTTTAAGAACAACATTTCTCAACGAGCTATTGCAAGGAATTTAGGGATTTCACCATCTACGGTCCGTAATATCATCAAAAGGTTCAGAGAATGTGGAGAAATCACTGCATGCCCGTGACTTTGGATCCCTCAGGCGGTACTGCATCATAAACTGACATCAGTGTGTAAAGGAAATCACCACATGGACTCAGGAACACTTCAAAAAACCACTGTTAGTAACTACAGTTTGTCGTTACATCTGTAAGTGCAAGTTAAAACTCTACTATGCAAAGCGAAAGCCATTTATCAACAACACCCAGAAACATCGCCGGCTCCGCTTGGCCCGAGCTCATCTAAGATGGACTGATGCAAAGTGTAAAACTGTTCTGTGGTCTGATGAGTCCACATTTCCAAATTGTTTTTGGAAACTGTGGGTGTCGTTTCCTCCGGAACAAAGAGGAAAAGAACTATCCGGATTGTTATAGGCGCAAAGTTGAAAAGCCAGCATCTGTGATGGTATGGGGGTGTATTAGTGCCCAAAGCATGGGTAACGTACACATCTGTGAAGGCACCATTAATGCTGAAAGGTACATACAGGTTTTGGAGCAACATATGTTGCCATCCAAGCAACGTTATCATGGACGCCCCTGCTTATTTCAGCAAGACAATGCCAAGCCACGTGTTACAACAGTGTGGCTTCATAGTGAAAGAGTGCGGGTACTAGACTGGCCTGCCTGTAGTCCAGACCTGTCTCCCATTGAAAATGTGTGGTGCATGATGAAGCCTAAAATACCACAACAGACTGTTGAACAACTTAAGCTGTACATCAAGCAAGAATGGGAAATAATTCCACCTTCAAAAAAGCTTCAAAAATGTGTCCCCTCAGTTCCCAAACGTTTACTGAGTGTTGTTAAAAGGAAAGGCCATGTAACACAGTGATAAAAATGCCCTTGTGCCAATTTGTTTGCAATGTGTTGCTGCCATTAAATTCTAAGTTACTTATTTGCAACAAAAAAAACATATCAGTTGGAACATTAAAAATCTTGTCTTTGCAGTCTATTCAATTGAATATTAGTTGAAAAGGATTTGCAAGTCATTGTATTCTGTTTTTATTTACCATTTACACAACGTGCCAACTTCACTGGTTTTGGCTTTTGTATATGTAAAGGTGCTCTATAAAAAAAAAAAAAGGATGATATGATTCACACATTCACATACCCTGATATACTTGGAACACAAACAGGCATACATAACAAATATTAAAATGATGTTACAATGTCCAAATATAATCCAAAGTTGTTGTTTTTTCAGTTTTACCTTTGCATGATAATCAGACGAGGCGTCTTCTCCGTTCGCTCTTGCCACTCCTAATACGGCGTTGACGTATGATTCAGCGCTTTTTTTCTCTATGTGCGTCTGTGCAAAGCCTGAGTGTTGTGTTTGTTTTGGCGTAGTTTATTGTCGACCGTAACCTATTGGTTACCACAAAAAAAGACAACCTCCTAGTAAGAAGCAGCGTGTCAGCACACATGTCGGGACGCTGCAGTGTTTTTATATTGTACTGCTGGGTTTCATTGTCAGGAGCCCAGCTGTGCAATAATTAAGAGGAAATAAAGATTCTCAGTTAGTAGCAGTATTGAGCCTATGTGAATCTGAAGAGTAACTACATACACTATGTTGCCAAAAGTATTTGGCCACCCATCCAAATGATCAGAATCAGGTGTTCTAATCACTTGTGTAGAAAGGCCACAGGTGTAGAAAATCAAGCACTTAGGCATGGAGACTGTTTCTACAAACATTTGTGAAAGAATGGGCCGCTTTCAGTGATTTCCAGCGTGGAACTGTCATAGGATGCCACCTGTGCAACAAATCCAGTCGTGAAATTTCTTCTCTCCTAAATATTCCAAAGTCAACTGTCTGCTTTAGTATAAGACCATGGAAGAGTTTGGGAACAACAGCAACTCAGCCACCAAGTGGTAGGCCACGTAAACTGATCAGTGTATTAGTATAGTGCAGGGGTCGGCAACCCGCGGCTCTGGAGCCGCATGCGGCTCTTTGATCACTCTGATGCAGCTCAGCTGCATACTTGCCGACCCCCCCGAGTTTCCCGGGAGACTTCCGGATTTCAGTGCCTCTCGCAGAAAACTCCCGGGATTAATATTCTCCGATATTCACCCTTACAATAATAATAAGGGCGTGCCATGATGGCACAGCATTTAGCGCCCTCTACAATCTGTATAAACTGCGTGCCAGTCCAGCCTCTTGTTATATGCATCTTCTGCTTGCACACGTATGTGACAGCAAGGCATACTTGGTCAACAGCCACACAGGTCACACTGACGGTGGCCATATAAAACAACTTTAACACTCTTACTAATAATGCGCCACACTTTGAACCAAAACCAAACAAGACTGACAAACACATTTCGGGAGAACATCTGCACCTTAACACAACATAAACACAACAGAACAAATACCCAGAATCCCATGCAGCCCTGACTCTTCCGGGCTACATTATACACCCCTGCTACCACCAAACCCCGCCCCACCCCAACCCTGCTCCCTCACACATCAACCCCCCCCTTCTGTGCGTCGGTTGAGGTGGGTGGGGTTTGGTAGCAGGGGGGGGTGTATAATGTAGCCCGGAAGAGTTAGGGCTGCATGGGATTCTCGGTATTTGTTCTGTTGTGTATATATTGTGTTACGGTGCAGATGTTCTCCCGAAATGTGTTTGTCATTCTTGTTTGGTGTGGGTTCACAGTGTGGCGCATTATTAGTAAGAGTGTTAGAGTTTTTTATACACCGTCAGTGTAACCTGTGTGGTTGTTGACCAAGTATGCCTTGCTGTCACTTTGTGAGCAAGCAGAAGCCCCAAACAAGGTGTGGTTGGGCCGGCACACTGGCTGTAGTGGGTGCTAAATGCTGTACCATCACGGCACGTTCAAGAGAACTTGAAAGTCGTAGTTTGCCGGAAAAACGGGACGGTTGACAAGGATGACGCTGTCAAGCGCCATTCATATAAAACCCGCGGGCCGCACTAATATTCAATTTTCATATTAAGGTGTAGGCCGCGTTTCTGAGACCCTTGGTTTATACATAGCTCAAAGCAAAAAAAAAAACTTTGTATGCAGTGTTATTTCATTTTAAATTTCAAAAGATTTTTGTGGCTCCCATTGTTTTCTTTAATTTGTGAAACTGGTCAAAATGGCTCTTTGACTGGTAAAGGTTGCCGACCCCTGGTATAGTGCAAAGGCTTTCTGCACAGTCAGTTGCTACAGAGCTCCAAACTTCATGTGACCTTCCAATTAGCCCACGTACAGAACGCAGAGGGCTTCATGGAATGGGTTTCCATGGCCGAGCAGCTGTATCTAAGCCATACATCACCAAGTCCAATGCAAAGGTGTAAAGTACTGGACTCTAGAGCAGTGGAGACGCCTTCTCTGGTGTGATGAATCACGCTTTTCCATCTGGGAATCTGATGGACGAGTCTGGGTTTGGAGGTTGCCAGGAGAACGGTACATTTCTGACTGCATTGTGCCGAGTGTGAAGTTTGGTGGAGGTGGAATTATGGTGTGGAGGTTGCCCTCCCGTGGGTCCTCCAGACCACCACGCACCGACATGAGAGCCCGGTTCAGGGTTACAATACAGTTTTATTTTTCAATAATTTCTGCAGGTTGCTTTCCAGCAAGTTTTCTTTT
>NC_084564.2:35462500-35562500 GCF_033978685.3 Nerophis lumbriciformis | reverse complement strand
TCCTTTTCAAACCATATTCAATTGAATGCACTACAAAGACAAGATATTTGATGTTAAAACTCATAAACTTTTTTTTTTTTTTGCAAATAATAATTAACTTAGAATTTCATGGCTGCAACACGTGCCAAAGTAGTTGGGAAAGGGCATGTTCACCACTGTGTTACATCACCTTTTCTTTTAACAACACTCAATAAACATTTGGGAACTGAGGAGACACATTTTTTAAGCTTCTCAGGTGGAATTCTTTCCCATTCTTGCTTGATGTACAGCTTAAGTTGTTCAACAGTCCGGGGGTCTCCGTTGTGGTATTTTAGGCTTCATAATCTGCCACACATTTTCAATGGGAGACAGGTCTGGACTACAGGCAGGCCAGTCTAGTACCCGCACTCTTTTACTATGAAGCCACGTTGATGTAACACATGGCGTGTCATTGTCTTGCTAAAATAAGCAGGGGCGTCCATGGTAACGTTACTTGGATGGCAACATATGTTGCTCCAAAACCTGTATGTACCTTTCAGCATTAATGGCGCCTTCACAGATGTGTAAGTTACCCATGCCTTGGGCACTAATACACCCCCATACCATCACAGATGCTGGCTTTTCAACTTTGCGCCTGTAACAATCCGGATGGTTCTTTTCCTCTTTGGTCCGGAGGACACGACGTCCACAGTTTCCAAAGACAATTTGAAATGTGGACTCGTCAGACCATAGAACACTTTTCCACTTTGTATCAGTCCATCTTAGATGAGCTCAGGCCAAGCAAAGCCGACGGCGTTTCTGGGTGTTGTTGATAAACAGTTTTTGCCTTACATAGAAGAGTTTTAACTTGCACTTACAGATGTAGCGACCAACTGTAGTTACTGACAGTGGGTTTCTGAAGTGTTCCTGAGCCCATGTGGTGATATCCTTTACACACTGATGTCGCTTGTTGATGCAGTACAGCCTGAGGGATCGAAGGTCACAGGCTTAGCTGCTTAAGTGGAGTGATTTCTCCAGATTCTCTGAACCCTTTGACGATATTACGGACCGTAGATGGTGAAATCCCTAAATTCCTTGCAATAGCTGGTTGAGAAAGTTTTTTCTTAAACTGTTCAACAATTTGCTCACACATTTGTTGACAAAGTGGTGACCCTCGCCCCATCCTTGTTTCATGGAATCTACTTTTATACCCAATCATGGCACCCACCTGTTCCCAATTTGCCTGTTTGATGTTCCAAATAAGTGTTTGATGAACATTCCTAAACTTTATCAGTATTTATTGCCACCTTTGATTATTTGCAAAAAAAAAAAAATGTTTATCAGTTTGAACATCAAATATGTTGTCTTTGTAGCATATTCAACTGAATATGGGTTGACAATTTTTTGTAAATCATTGTATTCCGTTTATATTTACATCCAACACAATTTCCCAACTCATATGGAAACATGGTTTGTACACTCATTTTCATTTTCTGCAGCTTGAATCACAATAGAACCATCTCCCCTGCTTTTGAACCTAAAATGATAAAGTCCCGTCTGTCTGTCATTTTTATTTCTCTATTTATTATTTTAATTAAGTTTTATTTCAGACACGACAGACCAAAAATAGTAGAGTAGATTATTCTCCATGTGGCTCCCGATCTAAAATGAGTTTGAAACCCCTGCTCTACACAATTCAAATAAAATATACCACCCCAATACAATGCCATGATTTGTAAAAAAAACAAAACAAAACAAAAAACAATAGAAATATTAAAAGAAAAAGGAACATTTTGTGAGCAGGAAGAAGCAAAAGCTTACAATGTATAGATATACTTTTCAGATACTTGAGCAACGATAATATACATCATAACCTGATAAACAACATTTGGTAGGTGTGCTCAAAAAAATCTGTTCCAACCCGAATTGCGATTCTTATATATTTTTTATTCCTAACCGATTCATCAATTTCAAAAATTATTTTTTAGGGCATCTTTCATTCACAACCAAGAGGACTTTTGTAACCTATAACCTGTTTTCAAAAAAGGTCTTATTATTATATTGCTAGAATCGACTCTGAATCAAATCACCACCCCAAGAATCAGAATCAAATCATGAGTTTTTGTGAGAATCTTATCTCTAATATTCAGAATATTGCAATATACTTATAATTTATAAGTAGATCATTGTATACTCACAATAATACACCCAGTCATCATTTCATCCAATAAGAGTTTGTAAAAATACTTTACACTAGAGATGTCGATAAATGCGTTAAAATGTAATATCGGAAATTATCGGTATCGTTTTTTTTATTATCGGTATCGTTTTTTGTTGTTGTTTATGTTTTTTTTTTGTGTTTTTTTTTTTGTTTTTGATTAAATCAACATAAAAAACACAACATACACTTATAATTAGTGCACTAACCCAAAAAACCTCCCTCCCCCATTCACACTAATTTACACAAAAGGGTTGTTTCTTTCTGTTATTAATATTCTGGTTCCTACATTATATATCAATATATATCAATACAGTCTGCAAGGGATACAGTCCGTAAGCACACATGATTGTGCGTGCTGCTGGTCCACTAATAGTACTAACCTTTAACAGTTAATTTTACTAATTTTCATTAATTACTAGTTTCTATGTAACTGTTTTTATATTGTTTTACTTTCTTTTTTATTCAAGAAAATATTTTTAATTTATTCATTTTATTTTATTAATTTTTTTTAAAAGTACCTTATCTTCACCATACCTGGTTGTCCAAATTAGGCATAATAATGTGTTAATTCCACGACTGTATATATCGATTGATATCGGTATCGGTTGATATCGGTATTGGTAATTAAAGAGTAGGACAATATCGGAATATCGGCTATCGGCAAAATCAAATCAAATCAAATCAACTTTATTTATAAAGCACATTTAAAATTTACCACAGGGGTAGCCAAAGTGCTGTACAATGAACAGGTTAAAAGATAAAACGAGTACCGAGCAAACACAACACAACACAAACAGAACACGATAAAAAATAAATAATTAAAATAGAATTAATAAAAACATAAAAACATAAAAACAGGATCACAGCAGGTGTATTATGGGGCGCCATTGCAGGATGGATATCACACAGTGTTAAAAGCCATGGAATAAAAGTATGTTTTTAAGAGAGATTTAAAAACAGGAAGAGAGGAGGCTTGTCTAACACTCAGGGGTAGGTCGTTCCAGAGCTTGGGAGCAGCAACGGCGAAAGCTCTGTCACCTCTAAGCTTCAGCCTTGTGTCAGGGACCGTCAACAGCAGCTGATTGGCTGATCTTAAGGATCGGGTGGGGCAGTAAGGCTGAAGGAGGTCGGAGAGATAGGTTGGCGCGAGGTTGTTTAGACATTTAAAAACAAATAAAAGGAGTTTAAAATTGATTCGGTAACGCACAGGGAGCCAGTGAAGGGACGCTAAAATAGGGGTGATGTGCTCACGTCTGCGGGTCTGTGTTAGCAGACGAGCAGCAGAGTTCTGCACGAGCTGCAGGCGGGCGAGGGAGGCCTGGCTAATGCCTACATACAGGGCATTACAATAATCAAGACGAGTCGAGATAAAGGCGTGGATTAATTTCTCAAGATCATGTCCTGATAGAAGCGGTTTCACTTTCGCTATTTGGCGTAATTGATAAAAGCTTTTTTGAACGACGCTGCTGATTTGTTTTTCGAATTTAAAATCTGAGTCAAACTTTACCCCCAGGTTTGTGACACAGTCGCTGAGATACGGGGTCAGAGTGCCGAGGTCAACGTTGGGGGAGGGAGAGCGACTTGGACCGAACAACATAACTTCTGTTTTGTCTTCATTTAGGCTCAGGAAGTTAGCTGAAAGCCAGACTTTGATGTCGTGCAGGCAGTCAATAAGACTTTGAACCGTGTTATTTTGTGCCATGGGAAAATAAATCTGGCAATCATCGGCATAAAAATGAAATGCAATACTGTACTTCCTAAAAATAGAACCAAGGGGGAAGGTAAAGCGCAAATAAAATTGGGGCAAGGATTGAGCCCTGGGGGACCCCATGTGGTAAAGGAGCTGTTATCGGACATCCCTACTTTACACCGATACATATTTTGTGTTACTTCCTCTTTGCTGTACCTGTTGTATCAAAAATATATTTTTTTGTATTTCTTTTTATTTTTTTATTTTTTTATTTTTTATTTTTTATTTTTTATTTTTTATTTTTTTATTTTTATTTTTTTTTTTTATTTTTTTATGTTTTATTTTTTATTTTTTATTTTTTATTTTATTTTTTTAATTTTTTTTGTGTCCTGTCCAGCTTCTCAGGCAAATCATATAGTTGATGTAGATGCCCATGTCGGCTGTTCAGATTTACTTTACAAAAGAGAAGTGTAGGATACTTCTCTTGTTGCCTTATTTGTATTTGACTTTATTAAATGTATTTATATTATCATTTAGTGCAGCCGGGCCGGAGCAGGAGGGGATAGAAAGAGAAAAAAAAAGAAGACAGAGGGGGAAATTGTGGGGACAAGAGGGGGATTAAACAGAGAGACAAAAACAACAACAGCAAACAACAACAACAACAACAATAGAGCAACATCAGCAAATACGACATGTACAAATATGATGGTAAAAGTAATAGCAAATAAGCAGTTAGCGAAAAATAAAAAATAATACAGAAATGACAATGAGCATTATTACACTACAAATGGATCAATACAAATACCAATAGAAATAGCGCTATTGATAATGAACAATACCAATAATTTACCTTTATTATCAACAATACAGTTGTTTAAATGCAACAATACATATACGTAATGATAACTTGAGATACGAAAGAATGCAGAAAAATGGAGGGGGAGAAAGAGAAGCAACCTACATTAACCTTGTAGATTGTTATAGTCACAATAGGTTAAGCTTTGTCAGTGTGCCATGTGTTACACCCAGTTTACCCTAGGGCAACAACGTTAATATATGTTTGATGAAACGTGATTATGTGCATGAGTGTAAGTATGCATATGTACTTGTATATGTACAGAATGTGTATATGTGTTTGTACAATGAATGTATATGTACAGAATGTGTATATGTGTTTGTACAGTGAATGTATATGTACAGTATGTGTATGTGTATGTTTGTATATTGAATGTGCGTGTGGATGTACGAACTTTAGGTAGGTAAATATGTACTGTATTTGTGTATGTATGTGGGAGCGTAGGTACCTATGTACGTATGTGAGCATATGTGAACTTGTATGTACAATACATTCGACTCCCAGAGTATTGTATTTCTTTTTAAATCGAATTATGTTTTTGCTTTGTCAATTGATTGCATTGAGTCAGCCCACAAACCGATATACACATGCTTTAGTCATGTTAACGCAAGGCTGCTTTAAATTCAATCAACCCCTCTTAAAATGTTATAGTAAATATACACTCAAAGTCACACATTTGTATCCAACTTCATTTGACTACTTAAAGGGGAACTGCACATTTTTTATCATATTTTTTATTATTAATTTTTTTATGCATTCTAATTGGGAGTCATGAAAACCGCCAACAATAGTCCATTTACCGTATTTTTCGGAGTATAAGTCGCACCGGAGTATAAGTCGCACCCGCCGAAAATGCATAATAAAGAAGGAAAAAAACATATATAAGTCGCACTGGAGTATAAGTCGCATTTTCTGGGGAAATTTATTTGATAAAACCCAACACCAAGAATAGACATTTGAAAGGCAATTTAAAATAAATAAAGAATAGTGAACAACAGGCTGAATAAGTGTACGTTATATGACGCATAAATAACCAACTGAGAACGTGCCTGGTATGTTAACGTAACATATTATGGTGAGAGTCATTCAAATAACTAACATATAGAACATGCTATACGTTTACCAAACAATCTTATACGTCTAGTCTCTTACGTGAATGAGGAAAATAATATTATTTGACATTTTACGCTAATGTGTTAATAATTTCACACATAAGTCGCTCCTGAGTATAAGTCGCACCCCCCGCCAAACTATGAAAAAAACTGCGACTTATAGTCCGAAAAATACGGTACATTTCGTGGCCTGGATATTAATCAAGTACTAACAATAGTATTATTATAAGCGCTAACACAGAGGAACTACTTTTAGTGTTGCCGTGGTCACAGAGACGTAATTGGCTTATTCAGTTATTGACATATTGAGCGGGTGAGCTGCTGCATCGCCTCTGGGTTGGTGAAAGTTAATTCTAGATTATAAATCATGACTCTACCTTGTATAGTAGAATGTTGTGGCCACAAACCGAGAAGTTGGTCAACTTTGACGTTCCACTTAGATGGCGAGAAAGACGCTCGTTTGCGGCACCTTTTGTGTTGTTGTTGTTGTTTTTATATGCGTGAGGATTATGATTAATTGTTCAACTAAATTAGAAAATATAAACATTCCATCAGTCGGCATCCCAGTGGGAGCAGATATTGTCAGGTTCAAACCCTGATGACATCAATTAAAACGAGACAAGAAGCAAGGAATTAAACAGAGACAGAATTAAATTTGGCTCAATTTGAGGAGAAACGTCTGGGCTGTACTCTTGGACAGTCTCCAGCACTCTCTAGCAAAAGATTGTACGCCACCTCTATTTATTTGGACTTTCCCTGTTTACATAACAACAGCTGTTTCTAAACAGCCATTGTTTTCGGTCACATTAAAACAAAAGAAAAAGATGCCTCTGGCTTGGACTTGTCCTGGATCGAGCTTGGACAGGTCTTGGCTCAAAATAGATAACCCCTCCCGTCTCCTCCCATCGTACACAATGGAATTTTCCAAGCCTTTGGCTTGGTGCAACAAAGACAGCTTTCGTCTGTACACTGGGAACCCAGGGAACGGAAAGTTTTTTGAAAATTTATATATACAATTTTTCTGACAGATATTGTACAGTAAGTGTTTAGTTTTTTTTATGTTCATGGGTTGTATTTCTTGTTCAGCACTTACAGTAGCAATGATGCTACTGTAAGTGCTGGATCAGTTTAGCACACAGCTTCTAAAACGTGTATCACATCCTCCGTATAGTCAGGCTCAAAAATATATGTTTCTGGATCATCATTTGTCCCAAAGTTGTCATTGTTGGCTCTCATGAAGTCTGCATGATTGGTAGTTTGTTGGAGGAAATAGCAAACGGTGTGATGCGTCTGTGAAATGAATACGGCACTGTATAGTTAAAATGAGCAAAATATGTGAATATTACATGTTAATATGAATGTAGCTGTTACTACATTACATATATACAAAACTCAAAACCAGTGAAGTTGGCACGTTGTGTAAATCGTAAATAATAACAGAATACAATGATTTGCAAATCCTTGAGGCTTTTCAACTTTGCGCATGGTTCTTTTCTTCTTTGGTCCGGAGGATACAACGTCCACAGTTTCCAAAAACTATTTGAAATGTGGACTCGTCAGACCACAGGACACTCTTACACTTTGCATCAGTCCATCTTAGATGAGCTCGGGCCCAGCGAAGCCGGCGGTGTTTCTGGGTGTTGTTGATAAATGGCTTTCGCTTTGCATAGTAGTTTTAACTTGCACTTACAGATGTAGCGACCAACTGTAGTTACTGATAGTGGTTTTTTGAAGTGTTCTTGAGGTGATATCCTTTTACACACTCATGTCGATTTTTGAGGCCATACCGCCTGAGGGATCGCAAGTCAATAGAGTGAATCCTGTTACCTCCATTGTTAGCATTAAAAATGTCCCACATAAGGGTTGTAAATGATAGGCAGAATTCCCCTCAAAAAGTGCAGTTTCCATTTAAGAAAGAACACACACATTTTCAGCTGCCATCTCCGGCCTTCAGGGTGCCTGACTCCCATCTCTTATTTGGGGGATTTTAATTCCTGTTTAGGTACTGGTTTCTGGTTTCGGTTTGTTTTGGAATGTCTAATCACATGTACTGGGCTGAAAGAATAATGACTCTAAAATATAACCCCAAGTTCACTCCTCTCATAGCTAAATAAAGAATGGTACAAAGTTAAAGTCTTGAAAAGGAGGAACTAGCCTCAGATTTTATATTTATAATTCATAATAAACATTATAATTAGCAACATATCCTCTCACTTCCCTTTTTTTTGGACTGGTCGCTACCTTCCTGAACACTTTTTGACACGGGGACTCATTGACCCATTGGACTTGTCTGACCTTTTACGATGAAGGAAGTGAAGAATTTTTCATCGGGGCTCGCTTTTCCAGAAGCGCACTCTTGCCTTGGCGCCCGTTCAGGCTGTTGATCAGACGCAATACTACTGATTGACAAGATACTTTTGCAATACTGAGATCAACGCTGTAACATTAACCTGTGACCAGTTTTAAATAATTCCTTGTGAAATCTTCCAGATGACCTAACCTTTAGAGTCCAACACCCTTTAAAAAGCAGTTAAGGGTGTTGGGGAGGAGACCCTGCCCCAAGTCGAGGAGTTCAAGTACCTTGGAGTACCTGGGATCGTGAGATCGACAAGCGGTTCGGTGCGGCGTCTTCAGTAATGCGGACGCTGTATCGATCCGTTGTGGTGAAGAAGGAGCTGAGCCGGAAGGCAAAGCTCTCAATTTACCGGTCGATCTACGTTCCCATCCTCACCTATGGTCATGAGCTTCACTGTTGTGGTGAAGAAGGACCTGAGCCGGAAGGCAAAGCTCTCAATTTACCGGTCGATCTACGTTCCCAACCTCACCTATGGTCATGAGCTTTGGGTTATGACCGAAAGGACAAGATCACGGGTACAAGCGGCCGAAATGAGGTTCCTCCGCCGGGTGGCGGATCTCTCCCTTAGATATAGGGTGAGAAGCTCTGTCATCCGGGAGGAGCTCAAAGTAAAGCCGCTGCTCCTCCACATCGAGAGGAGCCAGATGAGGTGGTTCGGGCATCTGGTCAGGATGCCACCCGAACGCCTCCCTAGGGAGGTGTTTCGGGCACGTCCGACCGGTAGGAGGCCACGGGGAAGAACCAGGTTACGTTAGGAAGACTATGTCTCCCGGCTGGCCTGGGAACGCCTCGGGATCCCCCGGGAGGAGCTGGACGAAATGGCTGGGGAGAGGAAAGTCTGGGCTTCCCTGCTTAGGCTGCTGCCTTTGCGACCCGACCTCGGATAAGCGGAAGAAGGTGGATGGTTGGATGGACAGTTAGGGGTGTAACGATTTACAATTTACAATAATCCCCGTGATGCGTGATAGTATCAAACAAAAACTTGGTGTGTATTTTTTTCTGGCGCTTTAGCGTTAGCTGGGTCTGAAAATAAACCACGTCTCCCAGAATTCTCTGCACAGCGCGGGACCAACAAGGTGGTGGTAAGCAGGAAGTGAAGTGTGTTCGTAGTAGATGAGAAGAATTGTTATTTTTGGACAATTCATCAAAATCTGTCTCGAACTTTTTGAGTTATGTCGCTAACAAACAGACAAACAAACCCTGGTGAAAATATAACCTCTTTGGCGGAGGTAAGAAAGTCTGCGTCCTGCAAAGCGAAGCGCACCGCTTTTGTCTCGAGCGTTTCAAAGGCGACACAGCCAGCGTGGCAGCGCACAGACGGAAATCACCCCCAAAAAACTGTACACCGCGGGAAATGCGAGTAAACTAAAAAACTTATTGATGAACCCCTCGAATCCATACATACATTTTTCCACCGCTTATCTCGCTCGCTGTCTCGGCGGGGCTGAAGCTTATCGAGCTTCAGCACACCGGACAAGTCGCCGCCTCATAAACTGTCTCCCAGAAAATATATTTGGAGCCAGCGAAGCCAAACATCAGTTTGTGGGGTATTCAGAATATTACAAGTTGAATTGTTAGTTAACTTTTAATATTCCAGAATGATATAAACATGAAGTGAATTGAATTATATTTATATAGCGCTTTTCTCTAGTGACTCAAAGTGCTTTACATTGTGAAACCCAATATCTAAGTTACATTTAAACCAGTGTGGGTGGCACTGGGAGCAGGTGGGTAAAGTGTCTTGCCCAAGGACACAACGGCAGTAACTAGGATGGCGGATGCGGGGATCGAACCTGCAACCCTCAAGTTGCTGGCACGGCCGCTCTACCAACCGAGCTATACCGCCCCACATGTCCACTGTGGAGGACATTGCTTCTCAGAAAGTAAGAGTAAAGTCAACATTTGTGTTTTAAGTTAAAGTACCAATGATTGTCACACACACACTAGGTGTGGTGAAATTTGTCCTCTGCATTTGACCCATCCCCTTGTTCACCCCCTGGGAGGTGAGGGGAGCAGTGGGCAGCAGCGGTGCCGCGCCCGGGAATCATTTTTGGTGATTTAACCCCCAATTCCAACCCTTGATGCTGAGTGCCAAGTAGGGAGGTAATGGCTCCCATTTTTATAGTCTTTGGTATGAGTCGGCCAGGGTTTGAACTCACGACCTACCGATCTCAGGGCGGACACTCTAACCACTAGGCTACTGAGTTGAGTTGAGTGACAAGCCCGCGGCTTGTCACTTTGATGACACTCAACCATAAGTTATTTGTAATATTTGCTTGAAAAAGGGGATGTCTCTGCACAACCATTTGCTCTTCAAATACATTTATGTAGTATTAAATATGATTAGAACATTTTAGCATGACATTTGTGTCCAATTACAGTAAGTGTGTTTCTCCTAAACGTTCCTGCCACTTCATTTTACACACTATGGCATTTTTAAGTCTTTTTCTTGTTTTTTTTCGAACATACACCACAATTATATCATACCGTGACCTTAATAGCATGATAACGAGGTCCACAGTTTCCAAAAACAATTTGAAATGAAATGTGAACTCGCCAGAACACGTTTACACTTTGCATCAGTCCATCTTAGATGAGCTCGGGCTCAGCGAAGCCGGCGGCGTTTCTGGGTGTTGTTGATAAATGGCTTTCACTTTGCATAGGAGAGTTTTAACTTGCACTTACAGATGTAGCGACCAATTGTAGTTACTGACAGTGGTTTTCGGAAGTGTTCCTGAGCCCATGTGGTGATATCCTTTACACACTGATTTCAATTTTGTATGCAGTACCGCCTGAGGGATCCAGGGTCACGGGCATTCAATGTTGGTTTTCAGCCTTGTTGCTTACGTGCAGTGATTTCTCCAGATTCTCTGAACATTTGATGATACCACGGACCGTAGATGGTGAAATCCCTAAATTCCTTGCAATATCTCATTGAGAAATGTTGTTCTTAAACTGTTCGACAATTTGCTCACGCATTTGTTGACAAAGTGGTGACCCTCGCTCCATCCTTGTTGGGGAATGACTGAGCATTTCATGGAAGCTGCTTTTATACCCAATCATGGCACCCACCCGTTCCCAAATAGCCTGTTCACCTGTGGGGTGTACCAAATAAGTGTTTGATGAGCATTCCTCAACTTTCTCATTCTTTTTTGCCACTTGTGCCAGCTTTTTTTTGAAACACGTTGCAGGCATCAAATTCCAAATGAGCTAATATTTGCAAAAAAAATAACAAAGTTTTCCAGTTCGAACGTTAACCATCTTGTCTTTGCAGTCTATTCAATTGAATATAAGTTGAAAAGGATTTGCAAATCGTTGTATTCTGTTTTTATTTACCATTTACACAACGTGCCAACTTCACTGGTTTTAGGTTTTGTAAATTTTGTGATTTTACAACCAGTAGCCAACATTCTGTAATTTTCTCCATGAACTACAAAGTAGGCAACCAACAAACAAACAGGAAAAACTAACATATATTTGGTGTTCTCTGATTTCCCCCAAAAAATGTTAGATGAACTCTTTTCCTTGCATCAGAATTAAAAAATGGTATACAGGGACGAGACACACACCTTGTGACGCGGGAACGGAGGTATGCTGCTGTACGGGAACAGGTTGTTACGTTCTGGCACAGGATAGCAGGTTACGCTTGTTCAAACACTGATGACATCTATTAAACAGACGAGAAGCAAGGAATCATGCAGAGAGAGTTAAATTTTGCTCAATTGAGGAGACATGTTTTTTGGGCTGTACTCTAGTTACAGATCCAAATTACGCTCTAAAGTCTAGCCCACGTGCTCCCTCTATTTATTTGTGAGGTCCCTGGTTACATCACTGAAGCTGTCACTGAGGGAAGGGGGTAATCTCGACAGCTCCGGTTAGACACAATATATGGTTATACAAAAATGCAAATGTGCTGACAGTCGTGATATCGCCTTGTCTCTGCTCTGTCTGCGTCACGGTACTCGATGTTCGGCCTTGGCAGTCAGCAGGCAGATTCTGGAAACAAACACTGATACAAGACTGGCTTTGTTATGTTCCGCTGCCCGGATCATAGTCTGGTTACGTTTTCTAGTCGCTTGTGTTTTCTATTAGTTTTGGACTCCTTGAGTTCCTGTTTGTGCACCTCTGAGTTTGTTACCATGGCTACTTATTATTTGCACCAGCCTCTTGTGTTCGGGAAGCTCACCTGTCGCTCATCAAGAGATATTATTTAAGCCTGCCTTTGCCAGTCAGTCGGTCTGGCTTCTTTGTTTGCTTCACACATCTGTTACGTAAGTTTTGCTTGTCTCCTAGCCCCTGCTAGTGATCTCTAGTCTGTGCTAAGTAGTAGCCTTAGCTTCAGGTGCGATCGGCACCTTGTTCCGTCGGTTTGTTTTCTGTTTTGTACCTCTTTGAGTGTTAATTTACGATTAAATCATGTTCCTACCTGCAAGTCATGTCCGGAGTCGTCCGTTTGCATCCTGGGAGAACAAACCTCGCAGTTGTCAGGCTTGTCCCTGACAGTTTGGTCATGTTTGAGTTTTTCCTTTGTGTCTGTTTTTATTTCCTGTTAGCGCTCTTATTTTGTCTTTATTTCCTGCTTGTATCCCTGAGTGTTTTTTCCCCTCAGCTGTAGCTGATTGGCACCGGGCCACACCTGGTGTCAATCAGCCAGCTGCTATTTAGATCTGCTTTGTCCTCCTGTCAGGGCTGGATTATTGTTGCTGTCATTATGATTGCCAATGTCAATAATACTTATCTTGTAGCTGTGTCTACTTCTGTTCACTCTGCTCATTTCATAGTTCCTTTGTGTCACAGTTAAGTGTTTTTGTTTCTTGTCCACAGTTAGCCTTTGTGCTAGTTTTTGTTCATAGCCAAGTTTGTTCTCCGGCTTGTGCGCGCCTTTTGTTTGTACCCTTTTGTTTGTTCTTGTTTTAGTGTTAAATTAAATCATGTTTTCCTGCACCAAGTCTGCCGTCTCTGCATCTCGTCACCAACACACTCTGACAGAAGTAAGCTGCAACCCCATCGTAACAGGCTTGCAATCTTTTGGATTGCCAGCTTTGCACAGACAAAGAAAAATACAATTTCAGCACAATTGATAATAACTATAGCAACGGCCCTTAAGCATAAGAGTTGTGTGATAATATATACATAATTATTCTAACAGGCTGGTCCTCTCATCAGCGACAGGTGTGTTGATTGCTGAAGATTGAAGAATGCAGCTGCTTGCTGCAGCCAGAGTGGCACGGTCTTGGAGGTGTGCCCGGGCCGTGACAGAGAGCACAGCTTACCAAGTCAAATTCCTTGATTCTGATTTCAGCCTTCAATTAAATCCCTACTTCCACATTGCTACGGTGCATTAATCTGCACAATACTCGTTTTTTTAATTCACCAGGTGGCCATAACCGCACATTTAAAGCGCACTAAACTATGAGGACCCGCCATTTGTCTTGTTTGTCTTTATCAGCATTTGTTAAAACTCCTTCAACGTGAGTGATTTCCTCCTGCAAGGTGCACTCAGTGATTGTCCTTTTTCTCTGTTTCTTCTAATCCCCCCTCATCCCCGGATATGTGGCACCGCACTCTCTCCGCACGCTTGCACGCCTTTCACAGGAAAGTGCGAGTAACAGATCTTTCCTGCATTTCTGCTTCTGTGGAAAAGCCCGCTGACATATTGTAGGATGTGCACTGGCTGCTATATGCACTAGATGTATGTATAATTAGGGAATACAGCTGCCTTGCTGTTTGTTGGATTTTTTTCCTTTCATCTGGCTGCTGCACGTCTGCTCCTGTGGGTGCAAGTGTGTGATTCTTTCTCCCAGCAAACACCGAAAGAAGGGAGTGCAATCTCTTTCAAGTCGAGTGATTTATTACCTTGAATTGTGCATTTGAATGTGTGTGGCACCATGTTCATGCCTAGGTCTGTATTTGAATTAAAAGCAGGGATTCTCTAAGATATAATAATGGTTTTTTTGCACTTAAATGTGAGCCACACTGTGCCTGGGGTGTTCAAAAATACATTATGCCATACTTGCCGAAATTCAGCGCCTCTCCCGAAAACCTCCTGGGACAAATTTTCTCCCGAAAATCACCCGAAATTCAGGCGGACCTGAGTGACGTGTCGACAGCCTGTTTTCACGTCCGCTTTCCCACAATATAAACAGCGTGCCTGCCCAATGACGTTATAACTGTAGAATGATGGAGGGCGAGTTCTTGGTTTCTTATGTGGGTTTATTGTTAGGCAGTTTCATTAACGTCCTCACAGCGCGGCAACAACACACAACAACAGCAGTCACGTTTTCGTCTACCGTAAAGCAGTTCGTCTGCCGTAAACAGCAATGTTGTGTCACTCTTAAACAGAACAATACTGCCATCTACTGTACATGCATATGTGACAATAACATCTACGGCTTTTAGAGAGTGCAGTGCACAACTGCGCACACAACAAGGAGACGAAGCAGAATGCATCATCAGAGATGGTGTTCAGCATGGTTAGAAAAATAGTGACAGAGAATAGAACAAGGATGGACAATTCAACCCTTAACTCTACAATGAGTAGATGAGTGTTATGTGTGTATATGTGTAAATAAATGAACACTGAAATTCAAGTATTTCTCTTATATATATATATATATATATATATATATATATATACTGTATATATACATATAAAATGAAATAAATATATATATATATATATATATATATATATATATATATATATATATATATATATATATATATATATATATATATATATATATATATATATATCTAGAATTCACTGAAAGTCAAGTATTTCTTATATATATATATATATATATATATATGAAATACTTGACTCCTCCCCTCTTAACCACGCCCCAAACCCCCCCCCCCCCCATCACCTCCCGAAATCAGAGCTCTCAAGGTTGGCAAGTATGCATTATGCTGAAGTTCTGAAATTAAAAAAAACAAATTTATCGTATTTTCCGGACTATAAGGCGCACTTAAAATCCTTTCATTTTCTCAAAACTCGACAGTGCGCCTTATAACCCGGTGTGCCCTAATGTACGGAATAATTCTGGTTGTGCTTACCAACCTCGATGCGATTTTATTTGGCACAACAAAAGAGGAGAAATCTTCGAGAAAAATGTAATTCAAAACATTTGTATGCACGTACAACACTTAAGACCTTCAGTATATCAGTATGTGGAATTAAATTATGGAATGGATTAAGCAAATAAATCAAACAATGTACTAATATGATCCACTTTAAGAAACTCTTCAAAATTAGTGTTTACAAAGTACAAAGAAGAAGAACCATGATAAACATTCTGAATGTATTTCAACCACCCATTCATTTGATATTTTTTGGCATCACAACTAGGGATGATGTTCGAAAACCGGTTATCCCGATTGTTCGATAAGAAAAGAACGGATTCCATGGATTCGAATCCCTTTTTGAGAAACGGTTCCCGTCATTGAAGCCACTATAGTAAAGAAAAAGATTTGGTTCTTTATTCGAATCCCTGGGAACGAATCCCATGTTACAGGAAATGTCCTGTGGCACGTCACAGGAAATGACATAGCTCAGTCATTCGGCGGCAGATACAGAAGCAGCAACAACAATGGACCGGAAATAACGCTCCAAGGCTTGGCTTTACTAAGAAATACGACGAGGAAACGGCTATCTGCAATTATTGCCAGGCTTCGCTTACCTGTAAGGGGAGCAGACATGTTCAGGCCGTACATAACCTGAAGGTTAGAGAAACGTGTCATGCCTTCGACACGTGGAGAAGCAGCACAGAGATGACGAAGCACGCCGCTCTTCCTCTGCTTCAACCTGCAGTCCCAGTGATAGTGCCGGTGAGTAACTAACATTAACTGTTGCCGGTTAATTTCCATATCTGCTCACTTGTAGCCTTCAGGCTAAAATAATGTTACCTCTTATGTCAACCAGGACTGCAGTAATGTTAGCTAGACTAACGTTACCTAAGCATAGTCAGTGGCTAACGTTAACGTTAGCCTTTTTGTATGTGTCTGATAATGTTAACGATATCTTGTAGCCTACAGCACTCCAGAGTTTGCAGGTCTGTCTAATAAATATTACAAATTAATGCAGGATTTTCCCTGCATGTATTTTTCTTAGGTGGCCCAATTAAAGGGGCACTAACAGTCAATATTTATTTATTTAATTATATGTTTTTCTTAAAAGATATAAGTGAAGGCTGCCAAAAGTGAGTTTTTGTTGAACCAACTATTGTGTGTTTTTTTTTCCATATACAACAACCTATCTGGATTCGATAAGAGAATCGATAAGGAATCGGTTCGATAAGAGGATTCGATAATGGCATCGAAATCGATAATTTCTTAACAAACATCATGCTACCCCTGTGGTAAATTTTAAATGTGCTTTAGAAATAAAGTTGATTTGATTTGATTTGATCCCTAATCACAACATCTTCTTTTGTTTGTTTAATGTTTATTATTGTGGAAGTCGCTTCCTAGCAGTCCCACTATCAGACACGGCACAGGAGCCAAGCGTGCAGGTTTAACAAGGTTTTAATAAGAATGCTTCAACAAAAGTTTTTCTCTCCAGCAGAACGTGACCTTTCAGTCACGTCCGTATCCTCTCTCTCCTCCTGAGCGCTTACTGTTAAAGACAACAGATGATTAGATTACCACGCACCACCTGTGAAATCTAATCACATGCCAGCTGTGTCTCGCCGTCAGCACTGCCACGCCCCCGTGGACACAGGCGGTGACCTTTACTCCTGCAGGCAGCGCTGGCAACACCTCCCTCCACAATTATGTTTATAAACTCGGGAAATATGTCCCTGGACACATGAGGACTTTGAATATGACCAATGTATGATCCTGTAACTACTTGGTATTGGATCAATACCTACATTTGTGGTATCATCCAAAACTAATGTAAAGTATCTAAGAAGAGAAGAATAAGTTGTTATTACATTTTAACATAAGTGCAGATAAAACATGTTAAAAGAGAAAGTAAGCAGATATTAACAGTAAATGAACAAGTAGATTAATAATTAATTTTCTACCACTTGTCCTTAATAATTTTGACAAAATAATAGGTAGATAAATGACACAATATGTTACTGCATATGTCAGCAGACTAAATTAGGAGCCTTTGTTTGCTTACTTACGAATAAAAAGCAAGTTGTCTTGAATGTTCACTATTTTATTTAAGGACAAAATTGCAATAAGAAACATATGTTTAATGTACCCTAAGCATTTTGGTTAAAATAAAGCCAATGATGCAATTTTTTGTGGTCCACTTTATTTAGAAAAGTATCAAAGTATCGAAATACATTGGTATCGGGACAACACTAATAGCAATATAGCAACTATAATACAAAAAGCACTAATGGTGATCCCTAAGTAATGATGTCAATTATAGTAGTAATGTACTGTATTTCAAGGACCTATTGATCGAGACTAACATAAAACATAGCTAACAATCTAATGTTAAACTACCGCAAGAGAACAATAGCATTAAAGTGCATTGGCAGATCGACAATGATTCGGAATCAAGCTGTTTTATCACAAATTTCTAACATGCTAACAGTTCATATGCTAACATATAGCACGATAACAACGTTAGCAAAGAAAGCCTTATACCCACGTTACACTATATTGCCAAAAGTATTTGGCCACCTGCCTTTACTCACATATGAACGTGAAGTGCCATCCCATGGAATTGTCCAAAATGTTTTGGTATCCTGGAGCATTCAAAGTTCCTTTCACTGGAACTAAGGGGCCCAAGCCCAACTTCTGAAAAAACAACCCCACACCATAATTCCTCCTCCACCAAATTTCACACTCGGCACAATGCAGTCTGAAATGTAGCGTTCTCCTGGCAACCTCCAAACCCAGACTGGTCCATCAGATTGCCAGATGGAAAAGATTGATTCATCAGTCAAGAGAAGGCGTCTCCACTGCTTTACACCACTGCATCCCACGCTTTGCATTGGACTTGGTGATGTACGGCTTGGATGCGGCTGCTCGGCCATGGAAACCCATTCCATGAAGCTCTCTGCGTACTGTACGTGGGCTAATTGGACATGAAGTTTGGAGCTCTGTAGCAACTGACTGTGCAGAAAGTCTTTGCACTATGCGCTTCAGCATCCGCTGACCCCTCTCTGTCAGTTTACGTGGCCTACCACTTGGTGGCTGAGTTGCTGTTGTTCCCAAACTCTTCACTTTTCTTATAATAAAGTTGACTTTGGAATATTTAGGAGAGAGGAAATTTCACGACTGGATTCGTTGCACAGGTGGCATCCTGTGACAGTTCCACGCTGGAAATCACTGAGAGCGGCCCATTCTTTCACAAATGTTTGTAGAAACAGTCTCCATGCCTAAGTGCTTGATTTTATACACCTGTGGCCGGGCCACTCTTGGCAATATAGTGTATTAAAGGCCTACTGAAACCCACTACTACCGACCACGCAGTCTGATAGTTTATATATCAATGATGAAATCTTAACATTGCAACACATGCCAATACGGTTAGCTTACTAAAGTGCAATTTTAAATTTCGCGCGGAATATCCTGCTGAAAACGTCTCGGTATGATGACGCCTGCGCGTGACGTCACGGATTGTAGAGGACATTTTGGGACAGCATGGTGGCCAGCTATTAAGTCGTCTGTTTTCATCGCAAAATTCCACAGTATTCTGGACATCTGTGTTGGTGAATCTTTTGCAATTTGTTCAATGAACAATGGAGACAGCAAAGAAGAAAGCTGTAGGTGGGAAGCGGTGTATTGCGGCAGGTGTTGTGCCGGATAACACACCCCCGCCGTGGAATGCACCCCCTGACCGTTGTGCCGGATAACACAGCTGGTGTTTCATTGTTTACATTCCCGAAAGATGACAGTTAAGCTTTACCATTGGCCTGTGGAGAACTGGGACAACAGAGACTCTTACCAGGAGGACTTTGAGTTGCATACGCAGACGCGGTACCGTGAGTACGCATGCAGCTGCTGCTTCCAAACATTTGATCGCTTGCCCGTACGTGCGTGCCGCTATGTGCTTGTCACGTACGTAACTTTGGGGACTTTGGGGAAATATATGTGCTATATGAACTTTGGGGAGGTGAACGGTACTTTGGGCTGTTGAGTGTGTTGTGCAGGTGTTTGAGTTGTATTGGCGGGTTATATAGACGGGAGGGGAGAGGTGTTTGTTATGCGGGATTAATTTGTGGCATATTAAATACAAGCCTGGTTGTGTTGTGGCTAATAGAGTATATAAATGTCTTGTGTTTATTTACTGTTTTAGTCATTCCCAGCTGAATATCAGGTCCCACCCGCCTCTCACAGCATCTTCCCTATCTGAATCGCTCCCACTGCCCTCTAGTCCTTCACTCTCACGTTCCTCATCCACAAATCTTTCATCCTCGCTCAAATTAATGGGGAAATCATCGCTTTCTCGGTCCGAATCGCTCTCGCTGCTGGTGGACATTGATTGTAAACAATGTAGAGATGTGAGGAACTCCACAACCTGTGACGTCACGCTACTCGTCTGCTACTTCCGGTACAGGCAAGGCTTTTTTATCAGCGACCAAAAGTTGCGAACTTTATCGTCGATGTTCTCTACTAAATCCTTTCAGCAAAAATATGGCAATATCGCGAAATGATCAAGTATGACACATAGAATGGACCTGCTATCCCCGTTTAAATAAGAAAATCGCATTTCAGTAGGCCTTTAAGAAGATGGTGGTGTTATTTAAATGTTCCCTTTCTCGCAGGCATGAATCTCTTTCATTCATAAATGATCACTTCCTGTTTACCGTAGCACTAATGCAGAGGTTGCAAGCACTTAGTGCAAAATCCATACACTGCACATGTAATGCAAACTGAAAGACACTCTGACGGTTATTAGCTCCACAGGAAGTATTCAATGGCCACTAATGACAATTGAAATGAATATTATAGGACGGGATATGACCATTAAAGGTTGGAAAAAATGTTCCCAAACAAGTGTGTCAGTATGCAGGAAACTTCATAAACAATCTGACTTGTGCATGTTTAAAGAGGAATTGTTTTGCATACTTCACTGGGGGGCAAAATGATTATGCATGTGATTCCCTCCCTCCTGTTCAATACTAAAATAGTGCAGGATCCCTGTGGGAGTTGGTGAGGAGGGAACCCAAAAGTGAGCAGAAAGAGCAGCTCCCATGACACTTCGGTGCTGGAGAAGGGGATTTATACTGTTTGGGCGGGGGGGGGGAAGAGATCTGAGATCTCAGCATCTGCTCTCCAGCTCGGTGCAGAGAGTGCTGGAAGCAAGGCGCATCACCAGCGTTTGATTAAAGATTTATACCCTTTCAGACATGTTTTCTCTCATTTGAGCAAAAGCTATCTCCTGCGATTCGCTGAGAGCAGTTTAAGGTAAGGGAGTGGGTCCTGTCTCCGCGGTTTTATTCCTGGCTCTCACGCTATTGTGGCAGCCCCAAACACAGCCGCGTGTATTTTCGTTACCATATGCAGAAATATTGGACTTCTTCACATCTTGTTCTACAAAACCCAAAACCATTCACACAACGGCACGTTGTGTAAATGGTAAATAAAAACAGAATACAATGATGTGCAAATCCTTTTCACCTCATATTCAATTGAACCATACTTGCCAACCTTGAGACCTCCGATTTCGGGAGGGGGGTGGGCGTGGGCGTGGTCGAGGTGGGGCGGGGGCGTGGTTGGGGGCGTGGTTGGGGGCGTGGCTAGAAGGGGAGGAGTATATTTACAGCTAGAATTCACCAAGTCAAGTATTTCATAGATTATATATATATATATATATATATATATATATGTATTTTATTATATATATATATATTTATTTTATTATATATATATATATATATATATATATATATATATATATATATATATATATATATATATATATATATATATATATATATATATAAAATAAATACTTGAATTTCAGTGTTCATTTATTTACACATATACACACACATAACACTCATCTACTCATTGTTGAGTTAAGGGTTGAATTGTCCATCCTTGTTCTATTCTCTGTCACTATTTTTCGAACCATGCTGAACACCTCTGATGATGCATTCTGTGTGGCACGCACAAAAGTGCTTTCATCAAATGCACTAGATGGCAGTATTGTCCTGTTTAAGAGTGTCACAACATTGCTGTTTACGGCAGACGAACTGCTTTACGGTATACAAAAACGTGACTGCTGTTGTTGTGTGTCGTTGCCGCGCTGGGAGGACGTTAATGAAACTGCCTAACAATAAACCCACATAAGAAACCAAGAACTCGCCCTCCATCATTCTACAGTTATAACGTTATTGGGCAGGTATGCTGTTTATGTTGTGGGTTAGCGGACTCAGGTCCATGAGGACCTGAGTCCTCATGGACCTGAATTTCGGGAGATTTTGGGAGAAAATTTGTCCCGGGAGGTTTTCGGGAGAGGCGCTGAATTTCGGGAGTCTCCCGTAAAATCCGGGAGGGTTGGCAAGTATGAATTGAATAGACTGCAAAGACAAGATATTAAATGTTCAAACTGAGAAACGGAATTTTATTTTGCAAATATTCATTAACTTAGAATTTAATGGTAGCAACACATTGCAAAGTTGTCACAGGGGCATTTTTTACCTCTGTGTTACATGGCCTTTCCTTTTAACAACACTCAGTAAACATTTGGGAACGTGTCTCGTTCTGGCTGCTGCTAATAAGGGCGAGAGGTGATTAGATAACAAGCCCCAGCTGGACAATCTACTCACCTGCCGCTGGCTTCGAGGCCGGTCCTTACACACCCCGCTCCGCGGCAGGCCCGCAGACCACGCCCCCCTCCACACTTAGAATTCAATGGCAGCAACACATTGCAAAAAAGTTGGCACAGGGGCAGTTTCACCACTGTTACATGGCCTTTCCTTTTAACAACACTCACGTTTGGGAACTGAGGAGACCAGTTTTTGAAGCTTTTCAGGTGGAATTCTTTCCCATTCTTGCTTGATGTACATCTTAAGTTGTTCAACAGTCCGGGGGACTCCGTTGTGGTATTTTAGGCTTCATTATGCGCCACACATTTTCAATGGGAGACAGGTCTGGACTACAGGCAAGCCACGCTGTTGTAACACATGCAGAATGTGGCTTAGCATTGTCTTGCTGAAATAAGCAGGGGCGTCCATGAAAAAGACATTGCTTGGATGGCAACATACACTATATTGCCAAAAGTATTTGGCCACCTGCCTTGATTCACATATAAACTTGAAGTGCCATCCCATTCTTAACCCATAGGGTTCAATATGATGTCGGTCCACCTTTTGCAGCTATTACAGCTTCAACTCTTCTGGGAAGGCTGTCCACAAGGTTGCGGAGTGTGTTTATATGAATTTTCCACCATTCTTCCAAAGGCGCATTGGTGAGGTCACACACTGATGTTGGTGGAGAAGGCCTGGCTCTCAGTCTCCGTTCTAATTCATCCCATAGGTGTTCTATCGGGTTCAGGTCAGGACTCTGTGCAGGCCAGTCAAGTTCATCCACACCAGACTCTGTCATACATGTTTTTATGGACCTTGTCGTGTTGGAAGAGGAAGAGGCCCGCTCTAAACTGTTACCACAAGGTTGGGAGCATGGAATTGTCCAAAATGTTTTGGTATCCTGGAGCATTAAAAGCACCTTTCACTGGAACTAAGGGGCCAAGCCCAGCTCCTGAAAAACAACCCCACACCATAATTCTGATCATTTGTATGGGTGGCCAAATATTTATGTTGCTCCAAAACATGTATGTACCTTTCAGCATTAATGATGCCTTTCTCTTTCAAGTTTTCTTGTCATCAGACCATATTTTCCGGTATATTAGATGGAATCTTTACCTGACATGTTTTCGACTTTCGACAGTCATCTGCAGTCTTCTTCTACCGCCCGCCGCTTGATGGTTAATGGAGGAGGGAGAAGACGACTGCAGATGACAGTCGAAAACATGACATAGTTGAAAACATGTCAGGTAAAGATTCCATCTAATATACCGAAAAATATGGTCTGATTACAAGAACATTTGAAAGGGTATGTGAATAAGAACACACAATGAACCTTTTTGAGCATATTAATGGATCTATTTTATATATTAAATATAATATATATCTATAATATATATCTAATTAATATATTTATTTATATATATTTATTTATTTTATTTATATATATATATATATATATATATATATATATATATATATATATATATATATATATATATATATATATATATATATATATATATGGGCGTCACGGTGGAAGAGGGGTTAGTGCATCTGCCTCACAATACGAAGGTCCTGAGTAGTCTTGGGTTCAATCCCGGGCTCGGGATCTTTCTGTGTGGAGTTTGCATGTTCTCCCCGTGACTGCGTGGGTTCCCTCCGGGTACTCCGGCTTCCTCCCACCTCCAAAGACATGCACCTGGGGATAGGTTGATTGGCAACACTAAATTGGCCCTAGTGTGTGAATGTGAGTGTGAATGTTGTCTGTCTATCTGTGTTGGCCCTGCGATGAGGTGGCGACTTGTCCAGGGTGTACCCCGCCTTCCGCCCGATTGTAGCTGAGATAGGCTCCAGCGCCCCCCGCGACCCCAAAAGGGAATAAGCGGTAGAAAATGGATGGATGGATATATATATATATATATATATATATATATATATATTATATATAGTATTTATATATATGTATTTATTTATATATGCACCTTATTGCTTTTTTATCCTGCACTACCATGAGCTTATGTAACGAAATTTCGTTCTTATCTGTGCTGTAAAGTTCAAATTTGAATAACAATAAAAAGGAAGTCTAAGTCTGAGTCTTTAAGTCTAATGGTGCCTTCACAGATGTGTAAGTTACCCATGCCTTGGGCACTAATACACCCCCATACCTTCACAGATGCTGGCTTTTCAACTTTGGGCCTATAACAGTCCGGATGGTTCTTTTCAGGTGGAATTCTTTCCCATTCTTGCTTGATGTACAGCTTAAGTTGTTCAACAGTCTCCGTTGTGGTATTTTACGCTTCATAATGCACAACACATTTTCAATGGGAGACAGGTCTGGATGGTTCTTTTCCTCTTTGGTCCGGAAGACGCGACGTCCACAGTTTCCAAAAACAATTTGAAATGTGGACTCGTAAGAGCACAGAACACTTTTCCACTTTGTATCAGTCCATCTTAGATGAGGTCCGGCCAGGCGAAGCCGGCGGCGTTTCTGGGTGTTGTTGATAAACGTATTTCGCTTTGCATAGTAGAGTTTTAACTTGCACTTACAGATCTAGCGACAAACTATAGCTACTGCCAGTGGTTTTCTGAAGTGTTCCTGAGCCCATGTGGTGATATCCTTTACACATTGATGTCGCTTTTTGTTGCACTACCGCCTGAAGGATCGAAGGTCCCTAATATCATCGCTTACATGCAGTGATTTCTCCAGATTCTCTGAACCTTTTGATGATATTACGTACCTTAGATGGTGAAATCCCTAAATTCCTTGCAATAGCTGGTTGAGAAATGTTGTCCTTAAACTGTTGGACAATTTGCTCACGCATTTGTTCACAAAGTGGTGACCCTCGCCCCATCCTTAATTGTGAATGACTGAATATTTCATGAAAGCTGCTTTTATACCCAATCATGGCACCAACTTGTTCCCAATTAGCCTGTTCACCTGTGGGATGTTCCAAATAAGTGTTTGAAGAGTATTCCTCAACTTTCTTAGTCTTTTTTGCCACTTGTGCAAGCTTTTTTGAAACACGTTGCAGGCATCAGATTCCAAATGAGCTAATATTTGCAAAAAATAACAAATGCATGATGCACACCCTGAACTCCATTGTTAAAATGTGTGTTTCTACTTTTGTAAGGTTTTTTTCTATTTTATTTTATGCTTGAATCTACCATGTTCACATTGGTTAAGTTTGTAGTTATGTTACCCTGATTCCGGCTATTGTGTAATTTTGATTACTGTTTTGTTTATATTATAATTGTAATTTTTGAATGAGGATCAGTGTTGGGTTAGTTACTGAAAACCAGTAACTAGTTACAGTTACTGATTATTGTTTTGTTTATATTATAATTGTAATTTTTGAATGATGATCAGTGTTAGGTTAGTTACTGAAAACCAGTAACTATTTACAGTTACTAGTAACTTTATTTAAAAAAATAACTCAGTTACTAACTCAGTTAATTACACCAAAAAGTAATGCATTACTGTGAAAAGTAACTATTTAGTTACTTTTTTTTTTTTTTAAGGGTCCCATTAATGCCCTTTTAGCCTTAATTTCAGTGCTGTTATTGCACTGGAGAATAATACAATCTGTTGATCAATTTGACATGCATTTGCATCATTGAACTCTGCTAAGCAATGTGGTCTACATACAACACACAAAGACAAAGATATGTTTCAAAGGGCCAATTAATTTTGGGCCAGAACAAATTGACAAAACTATTTTAAATAGCTGCAACATAACATACATAAGTAACAAACAGTATAATAACAACATGTCACAAAATGTCACAACATAGCTGTAAACCTGGCTTCACCCAAGGAAGGCACACATGACATTATTATGTCATGTCACTATATACAGCACACATACTGCTATACACACGCCTAACCAGGCGTTTTTTTCTCTCAAGGAATTGTGAAAATAAATCATGTCTTCAGGAGAACAACACTGTACTGAAGCCCAGAACACTCTACACATTTCTCCAGTTTTAGTTTAGAGAAAAGAAAGATTGGCCTGGCCCACTATGATCCCTCTTTATGTTTGTGAACTTTATAGTCCATACATTTAGAGTGATGTGATAATCAAACACTCTAGAAGTCTAGAATGAAAGAGTATATAAGAGAATTGACAGAGTGTGTGTACCTTCAGTGCTGAATGATGAGCAGAGGCAGAGTTTGGAGTGTTTTCTTTAGCTTGCTTTCCATTTTTATGTCCTCACTGTCCACTGTGTCCAGGAACTTGGAAAATGTTTTCGTGCCATTTGCCGTTTGACGCCCGCTATCATGCTACTTAGCTGCCTGAAATCGGGTGATTCCACTGTAGAAATAGCCTGCATGTCTTCTAGCACATACGCTGTCCTGGCTAGCAGTCCCTCCGTTAAAATATTTAGGTGGTGGTGGAGGTGGAGGTGAAGTGGCATCCGAGCCTGTGTTTCTCTTTACCAGCTTCGTTGAAACATATTGCTTTTGTAGCTGTTTCAGCGGATTTGAATTGCTGTTTTGGGCAGTAGATAGGATCTTTGATCCAAGACACAACTTACATTTAACTAAAATGTTCTTTTCTTTGTGCTCGACCAAAGAAAAGTAGTGAGAATATCTCCATGTTAAGAAACTCGGCTTCGACTGCGCAATGATGTCTTGTTAGTAAACACAGACACGCCCCCCGCCCCACCCCACACACACCCACACACAGCGCGCCTCTTCTCTTCCTTGTGACACAGGAAGAATCAGAAGGACGACACCGCAGCTCTCCAATAAAACACACTCAGATCTTCTCAGTTTCTAGCCGATACTATATAAAAAATAACTTAAAATAACGCAGTAACGCATCATGTAGTAACGGTAACTGAGTTACTGAATATAAAAAAACTTTACATTCTCAGAATGCGCTTATTCCATTTTTGGCTTAAAAATACACTTAAAAATAAAGAAAACAATCTGAAGTTGTCTTTATTTTTAAGTTTTAATGCCATGATTTATCCAGTCCAGCCCAAGTGGCAATAGATTTTCCTCCATGCGGCCCCTGAGCTAAAATGAGTTTGACACCCCTGATAAAGAAAGACAAATCATTATTACATTTTGAGAAGAATGCGTTCAAGTAGATTCGCTTCGAACTGAAAACAAACCTAATCCGGAAGCAAAATCCAAGTAATGCATGTGAGGATTGTTTGTACTTGTGCTTAATTATTAATTGTATTAACTTGTTTTCTCACAAAGAACAGATGACGTTACAGCTCGATAGACCAGGCATGGGCAATTATTTAGACTCGGGGGGGCCACATTTAGAGAAAAAATGTGTCTGGGGGCCTGTATATCTATTTTTAGGAACACTAATACAAACCCTCACAATAATGTCTGATTGAGTGCTAAAAACGTTATGACAGACCGCCTTAAAAAATGGAATGGAATTTAATTTTTTTTTACTGAATGAGACACCCAGAATGTACATAAAAAATAAAAAATGTGGGATTTACAATATTAACTATGAACAATAAAACACTGAATATTGACAACATATGAACGTCGCACCCCCTCTCCATCGACATATCTTACAATCAAGCGAAACGCAACAAAATGCAACAAACACAGCAAAATATGAATGTGAAGGGTAAAAAAAATACCCACCTACAATCTGATACATCTGATATATCACTAAACTTTAGAACTTTGTTGTAAAAATCTCCTTCCACATCTGTCCCTGACACCCGCATTTCAGGCTTGACGCTCTGGAAACACTCTGTGGAAACGCTCCCCACCCACACTGCTTGGTGCCTCGTCTGAGCTGCTGTAGATGACCATAGTAACTAATTAGATTACCATAGTAACTAGTAGTTGTTAGATCCACTATGGACTAGACTCTCGCAATATTTTGCTAGATCCACTCGACGTCCATTGCAACGGTCGCCCAGGGGGGGTCCCCACATCTGCGGTCCCCTCCAAGGTTTCTCATTGTTATCCCATTGGGTTGAGTTTTTTTCTTGCCCTGATGTGGGATCCGAGTCGAGGATGTTGTTGTGGCTTGTGCAGCCCTGTGAGACACACGTGATTTAGGGCTATATAAGTAAACATTGATTGATTGATTGATTAATTGATTGATAGTATGTCAGGCAAAAGCAAAATTTCCAAACATATAGTTCAAGACTTCTGCACTGCAAAAAGTCAGTGTTCAAAAACAAGAAAAAAAAAGAAAAAAATGAGGGGTATTTTACTTGAACTAAGCAAAATTATCTGCCAATAGAACAAGAAAATTTGGCTTGTCAAGACTTTCCAAAACAAGTAAAATTAGCTAACCTCAATGAACCCCAAAATACCTTAAAATAAGTTTATTCTCACTAATAACAAGTGCACTTTTCTTGGTAGAAAAAAAAAGAGACCTTCTTGCTCAATATGTTGAAAAATATTCTTAAATTAAGTTAATGCTAGTGCCATTATCTTGACATAATGATATGCGCTTGGCATTACATTTCTAGAAACCAGCAAACTTATACTAAAAAGTAGTTTATTTTTCTTAATGGAAAGGGAACAAGGCAACCGCTTGTTACTCTCGGGGTCTACTAGCAGCTCAGGCAAATCATATGGTCTAAAAATGCATTTTTCCATTGATAACATGATATCATCGCGCCAAGTGCGTGTTCTTTCAGTCAATTAGTCCGCGAGGAATATATATATATATATATATATATATATATATATATATATATATATATATATATATATATATATATATATATATATATATATATACAGCCCGGCCCCTGGCCAAAAATGTTTTAATTGTAATTTTGAAGAATTCATCTGAATGTGCATGAACTATTTCTGTTCAAAATTGTTAGAAATGTCACATGTTAAATGTCAGTTTACTGTACTGTGCCAACTTTACTACTATATGAGTACGTAGTTTCTCTTGTTTCATTGGAAAATAAAACAGCAAAGTCCATCCGTTTTAATTATGAGACAAAATTGTGTCAAAGTCATGATTTATTTTGTTCATGCTTGAAATTACAAATTATTACTATGAAAAAGTAGTTTTATACTTGTGAGTGTTGATGACACAGCTTTGCAACAGTTGATATTCTAGTTTCAAGCATGTTTTACTCAATATAGGTCATGAAATCTCAGCAACAATCTGTAATATCTTACTGAGATAATTTAGGACCAAAACCCTTAAAGGGGAACATTATCACAATTTCAGAATGGTTAAAACCATTAAAAATCAGTTCCCAGTGGCTTATTATATTTTTCGAAGTTTTTTTCAAAATTTTACCCATCACGCAATATCCCTAAAAAAAGCTTCAAAGTGCCTGATTTTAACCATCGTTATGAACACCCGTCCATTTTCCTGTGACGTCACATAGTGATGCCAACACAAACAAACATGGCGGAAAGAACAGCAAGCTATAGCGACATTAGCTCGGATTCAGAGTCGGATTTCAGCGGCTTAAGCGATTCAACAGATTACGAATGTATTGAAACGGATGCACGTAGGGAAAACGAAATTGAAGAAGAAACTGAAGCTATTGAGCCATATCGGTTTGAACCGTATGCAAGCGAAACCGACGAAAACGACACGACAGCCAGCGACACGGGAGCAAGCGAGGACGAATTCGGCGATCGCCAACGATTGGTATGTGTTTGTTTGGCATTAAAGGAAACTAACAACTATGAACTAGGTTTACAGCATATGAAATACAGTTGGCAACAACATGCACTTTGAGAGTGCAGACAGCCCAATTTTCATCAATTAATATATTCTGTAGACATACCCTCATCCGCGCTCTTTTCCTGAAAGCTGATCTGTCCAGTTTTGGAGTTGATGTCAGCAGGCCAGGGAAGCTAGGGTCGATAGGGGGTTTAGCTCGCTCGTCTGCGGGAACAAACTGCCGCCATTGCTTGCCGTGCTACCGAGGTCCTTTGTCCCTGAATTGCTCCAACACTCCGGCAGATTCAATGGGGGTCTGGCGGCAGATTTCTTTGACTTTATCGTTGGAAATGCATCTGCTGTGAGTGTCGCAGGATATCCACACATTCTTGCCATCTCTGTCGTAGCATAGCTTTTGTCGGTAAAGTGTGCGGAACAAACGTCCAATTTATTGCCACTTTCGCATCTTTGGGCCACTGGTGCAACTTGAATCCGTCCCTGTTCGTGTTGTTACACCCTCCGACAACACACCGACGAGGCATGATGTCTCCAAGGTACGGAAAACAGTCGAAAAAACGGAAAATAACAAAGCTGATTTGACTCTGTGTTTGAGAAAATGGCGGATAGCTTCCCGATGTGACGCCACGTTGTGACGTCATCGCTCCAAGAGCGAATATTAGAAAGGCGTTTAATTCGCCAAAATTCACCCATTTAGAGTTAGGAAATCGGTTAAAAAAATATATGGTCTTTTTTCTGCAACATCAAGGTATATATTGACGCTTACATAGGTCTGGTGATAATGTTCCCCTTTAAAACAAGTAAAACACTATAACATAAAATCTGCTTAGACAGAAGAATTATCTTATCAGACAGAAAATAAGCAAATATCACCTTTATTTGAGATATTTTATCTTACTTAGATTTCAGTTTTCTGCAGTGTGGTAGTTTGAAAACATCACTGCACATCATAATGGCAGCTACAGTTTCCATCTTAAAGATCTAATTAATCTTACAGATCTTAATTTGCCCAGGTCTGCTGTAGACACTAAATTAAATCATGAAATGCAGCCTTACCCGAGCAAAAACGATGCATATTAATCAGAGAGAGTCTTGATACAAATTTCCTAGACCACACCAAACCAGGAAGTTGTGGACCTCCATGCTTTTCCAAGTTTTCATTTGCTTTGCCGTGTAGAGAATGATGACTGGAGCAAAAGATAGTCTGGGAACTGAACCGACAGATAATTATTGGGATTACTCAACACATTTTTTTTTTTGATAACGTATAGGGATCAATTCCATTGCATAGTTTGATTTTTTGCTCGTATCAGCTTTTAGTGGTAAGATCTAGGCCCCTTGCGTGTGCAGATAGTTCGCACTCTGTTTGCGGCACATGAGTAACCATATTGGTTTGGTGACCCACCACTTTGGTTACTTCCGTTCAAAAGTCAGGCAACGGAATACAATCTATTGATGATTGATGGGCACATAAACCACACTTTCTCCTTCAACATTTTGTTGTGTTGTGTTGTTATTGAGTTTGCAAGCTCATATCTGCTCTTGTTATTAGTTCTCAAGCTTCACACGTTTTTTGATTTGTTTTTGTTTTTTTACTTTTGGTTGGGGACCCTTTGGGACTGTGTGACACAGAGTGGCACATTCGTGACTTCTGTGGTGCTTTTTTGTGAACTTTGGTTCTGCCTCCCGGGAGCCTTTTTGCCATGGAGACCAGCTGCTGGGTCTCTGCCACACCGGAGTCCGTTTGAAGAGACCGGAGGAGATGCGGATGAAGAGACAGGACTGCGGACCAGGCGCTACAGACGGGCTTCACAGTGTCTTGGCTGAATGAGCAGGTGTCGAACACCTCGGTCTCCTTGTACGTATCCTCGCTCATCCATGCAGACTGGACATCGGCCGAGAGTTGGTGGGCGGCCGAGGGTGGAGTCGGCTCTCTTGGTTGCTTTGTTGGATCTGCTCCTGTCTCTGGCTATGCAGAGGCCATCACAGTGTGTGTGTTTTTTGTTGTTGTTGTTATTGTTTTACTTTTGTGGCTGGTTGCATCAGCTCTGATCTGTTTAATGTCTTTAATGTAATTTGTATTCTTTGATGTTTCACTCTTACACACATGTTTATGTGTGCTATGGCTATAAGGTTTTTTTCTCCTTGGCCTCAGTCTGGACCCCCTTTCCAGAGGCCCAGGCTTAGACTGACTATTTTTTTTCTCACCTTTTTTGTAAGGGACACCGGAAGTTGTCTCCCTGTAATGTTTGATCCTGTTCTGTCTCCCTGTAATGTTTGATCCTGTTCTGTCTCCCTATAATGGGAGCGGTATAGCTCGGTTGGTAGAGCGGCCGTGCCAGCAACTTCAGGGTTGCTGTCATGACTTGGTCCTGGGTGTTTGCTTTTCCGGGATGCAGCGGAAAGTTGGCTCGGGCGAGACGGGAATGTAAGTACATTTTTATTTAAACACTATAAATACAAAACAAGGAAGTAAACAAAAGGCGCGCACAATGGCGGAGAACAAACTATGAAACCAAATACTTGCACAAAGGCAAAAACTATGAACAACAAAAAACACTAACTGTGGCAATAATAAACAAAACTTACTTGGCATGGACAAAAAGGAGCAGCGTGAACGATGGACATGAAAAAAGAGTCAGAAATGTGCAGAGCATAAATGTGGGGATGTCACCAGAAAGACAAACTGAAAAACAATGAACTTAAATACTACAGACATGATTAACGAAAACAGGTGCGTGACTCAAAACGTGAAACAGGTGCGTGACGTGACAGGTGAAAACTAATGCGTTGCTATGGTGACAAACAAGAGTGCACAATGAGTCCAAACGTGGAACAGGTGAAACTAATGGGTAATCATGGAAACAAGACAATGGAGTGAAAAGCAAGAAACTAAAGAGTCCAATAACTAAACAAAACATGACTAAAACAAAACATGATTACACAGACATGTTGCGGGTTCCAATTCGCTTCCGCCATCCTCGTCACTGCCGTTATGTCCTTGGGCAAGACACTTTACCCACCTGCTCCCAGTGCCCCCCACACTGGTTTAAAAATGTAACTTAGATATTAGGTTTCACTATGTAAAGCGCTTTGAGTCACTTGAGAAAAGCCCTATATAAATATAATTCACTTCACTTCACTTAATGTTTGATCCTGTTCTGTCTCCCTGTACTGTTTGATCCTGTTCTGTCTCCCTGTAATGTTTGTCTCATCTTGAATGGGATTGTGCTGAAAATCTTAATTTCCCCTCGGGGATTAATAAAGGGATTCTGATTCTGATTCTGAACTGTAGCTAAAAAGAAAATAGAATTACAAATCTCCCCTTCCAAAACGGTAAACCCAGAGAGAGGCTATCTAAGAGGGGTGGGCTTGTTTTATAGGCTGCACATTCTTATGCACCTGTTTCTCCAGAGGGTGTCAGTCAACTTGTGCCCTGCAGCCTCGCACAACACCAGCCGCAGTTAATTGGTCTTCCTGTCAAACGCAAAGCCTGCTCTGAGCCACTTTAACTTTCCCCCTTCGGTTTGCATGAGTGAAAACCCCAAAGAGGTCCCAGCACTACTTTCATAATGTTATAAAATGTAAATGAGGCAGAAGACGGTTCATGGGTCCCCGCTCAACTTTTCCTTATCAGAGGTCAAATTGGACTTGCTGATACTTTAATGAGCAATGGGTTGAATCATTTGCCTCTTTTCATCAATTATCAATCAGCACTATTCCCACAGACGGCCTGTCGGATCACAAGCGTGACGGCAAAGGCGCAAGAAGTCGAACATTTAATCTTTGAGAGAACGAGTACTTTTCCCGTATTTAAATATATACATCTAAATCATTTTAAGCTTAGACGAATGTGGAGCCATCGCACGGTGAATTATTGCTCAGGGTACTTACTGGACTCGCACACAAGGACATCATTGTTGCATGTAAGGCCCATAGAAACCAACAATTGAATAGCCTGTCATGATTCAGGAAAGGCTGGAGACGGCCAACCTCTGACCCTTGAAGGAATGTTAGCAAGGGGGCCTTCTTCAGATTCAAGACATAACAGCACTTCGGATTGTTTCGAGGTGATAATACAACACGACATGATGGAAAATCCTATTCTATCCTAACAGGGTAGAACAAATTTGTAGTCATTTTTCACTGATCTTTCTCATGCCACTTTTCCCACCGGAGAGTATCGGTTTGTGCCGGTCGGTTTTGTACTTGAAAATTGCAGCAAGGGAAACTGTAAACTTTCCGCAGAAATCAATGGTCAACTTTTACAACTGTGGCATCAGCAATGTCCTCAGTTACGGATTTTTAGTGTGGTTTGCTAGCTGCACTAAAGCGAACCAACAGGCCCTCCTGCGAGTGGTTAAAGCGGCGGGGAAAATTACAAGGACGATACTCCCAGAGATGAGTGCCATGTACACAACTCGCTGCCTAAAGCGAGTACACAACATCCTGAAGGACAGATACCACCCAGCACATGTCCTCCTCAACCTGCTACCGTCTGGAAGGAGGTATAGATCGATTTGCGCTAGGACCACCAGAATGTCTCACAGTCTGTATCCCTAGGCTGTGAGACTGCTAAATGAACAGCCTGCCCCTTTGCTGCCCCGGACCATCTTATTACCTCACTCTTCACCACCTCAATAATTGTGCTCTGGACATTGCATTGCTGCAACATCAACGTAACACCCATCAGACATCGGACGGTTCCCACCCCCACGTCCCTCTTATCGCGATCTTCCTGACAATGCTAAAATGCGAAAATGTAAACTATTGTCAACCTGCACATCAATGCAGTTTCTATGCCGCCGGACAAAGCTCAAACAAAATCTCGTTGTTCATATATGACTTGAGTGTTATTATGACAATGACAATAAAGGAATTGATTGATTGATTGATTGATTGATTGATTGATTGATTGATTGATTGATTGAAAAACCTTGTTGCATTGAAAGCATCTGGCAGAAGGAGGATGATAACAATGGAGGAGAGTGGCTGTTGGTGCCAGTAAGGAGAGGAGAAAACAGGCCACTGCAGTAAAATAAAGACTGTGGACAGTAAATACTGGAGCAAACAGAATCAGAATCAGAATAGTTTGTATAGCCATTGTTTGGGAACGGGTTCACAAACTAGGATTTTTTCTTGGTGCAATCGTGCAACATAAAACACATATCAGAATCAGAATCAGAATCAGAAATACTTTATTAATCCCCAAGGGGAAATTAAAAATTTCAGCTCAATCCCATTCAAGATCAGACAAACATTATAGGATGAAACATTACAGGGAGACAGAACAGGATCGCTGACAGAATAGGTAATAAAAAGAGCTTTACCTGAGCTATCAGATCTTGTAATTGTTCATGTGCCTGATGGCCGAGGGGATAAAACTGTTCAGGTGACGGGAGGTGTGGGTCTGGATGGACCGTAGTCTCCTGCCTGAGGGGAGAGGGGTGAATAGTTTGTGTCCAGGGTGAGAAGAGTCAGCTGCGATCCGACCCACACGCCTCCTAATCCTGGAGGAGAACAGGTCCTGGAGGGATGGAAGCTTGCAGCCAATCACCTTCTCAGCAGCAGGTACGATACGCTGCAGTCGATGCTTTTCCTGGACTGTGGCGCCGGGGAACCACACGGTGATGGAGGAGGTGAGGATGGACTTGATGATGGCTGAGTAGAACTGCACCAGCATCTCGGTCGGCACCTTAAGTTTCCTCAGCTGCCGCAGGAAGTACATCCTCTGCTGGGCCTTCTTGAGGTCCTGGGTGATGGTGGTGCCCAAGAAACGGAGTGTGTCCACAATGGAGACGGGGGTGGGAGAGTCAATCAGGGTGAGGGGGGATGGTGGAGCTGTGACTTTCCTGAAGTCCATGATCATCTCCACTGTTTTCTGGGCATTCAGCTCCAGGTTGTTGAGGCTGCACCAGGACGCCAGCCGGTTCGTCTCTCTCCTGTAGGCGGACTCGTCGCCATCCGAGATGAGCCCGATGAGGGTAGTGTCGTCCAACTAAGGCACGTTGCATGATGGCGCTGCTGGTGGCAGAAGCTCTGTGCTCTTGTGTCATCCTTTTGTGTTCCTGATGTTTCCCTCTTGTTTTCATGTGGGTTTTTTTTTTTTTGCCTTTTGGTTTGGGACCCTTTGGGACTGAGGTGGCACTTTGGTGACTTCTGCAGTGCTTTTTTGTCAACTTCTGAATCCGCCTCCCAGGAGCCTTTTGGCCATGGAGACCAGCTGCTGGGTCTCTTCCACACCAGAGTCTGTTTGGAGAGACTGGAGGAGATGCAGATGAAGAGACGGGGCTGCAGAGCTGGCGCTGAGCTCCGGGACGGACAAGCTTCACAGTGTCTTGGCTGAATGAGCAGGTATCGGACACCTCGGTCTCCTTGGCTGTATCCCCGCTCATCCATGCGGACTGGACACTGGCTGGGAGTTGGTGGATGGCTGAGGGTGGAGTCGGCTCTCTTGGTTGCTTTGTTGGGTCTGCTCTGTCTCCGGCCATGCTCCCCCCACCCCAGCAGACGATGATGTGGAACACTGCAGAGGCCACCACAGTGTATATGTTTTTGTTATTGTTGTTGTTTTACTTTTGTGGCTGTGTGTAGAAGTGTCTGGTTGCATCAGCTCTGTTCTTCACCACACCTCGTGTGGTGTTCGGGTCTGTGGGGCCCGTTTTAATTTTTTATTAAAAGAAAAATGATACAATTAATTAATTTTTCAAACTGAGACTCACTGGCTTTGGCTCATTTTCTGTGAAGAACATATATCAGAATACATATTTAATGACCACACACCATACACCCCCCCTACACATTTCCATTATATAAGATGTCCAGGTCCACTGGCTAATAGAAGTGTAGAAATGTATGTTCTGTGTACCACACACACACACACACACACACACACACACACACACACACACACACACACACACACAGCAGGCCTAGACAGGAGGAGGACAGAGTGTAGGTACACAGAACATCAGAGGGTCAAATGTGCGAGAAAATGAGAGCAGACAGTGTTGACAAACAATGTTGCAACCTTGTGTGGGAACCGCAGGTGCAGAAACACAAGAGAATAATCCCTGTGGGATGCAGAAACTGGCAGAGAAATTTCCATGCAACGTTCATATTGTTGTTACTCAGCCAGCGTTTGTGGGTCTGATGGACCCGGTGCATTTTGTGGCTTTTAATGCCTCACAATCCAACAGTCTTATGTTAAAATGTTGAACAGATGTTTATTGGAATAAGGCAAACATCTGTTCAGTATTTTAACATAAAAGTGTTTGATTGTGAGGCATTAAAAGCCACAAAATGCAACGGGTCCATCAGACCCACAAACACTGGCTGTATCAACAATATGAACATTACACAAGGGTTAATGTCTTTAATGTCCTTTGTGTTCTTTGATGTTTCCCTCTTACACACATGTTTATGTGTGCTATGGCTATGAGTTTGTTTTTTGTTTTCCTCAGCCTCAGTTTTGACCCAGGCTTAGGCTGTTTAACCAATGTGATGTGAGGTGAGGTTCATGATGTGTTCAAAGACCTTTTAATCCTTTTTTTTTTTTAACTATCTAAAAGGGGTGAAAATGGGGATGGGTCAAATTTAAAGGACACATTTCACCACACCTAGTGTGTGTGACAATCGTTGGGACTTTAACGTTAACTTTAACTTTAATTTTGACTAACTTTTTCTAACCTATAACTGTTTTTATCCGACATACTGTATGTGCTACTAAAATCTAAAAGGAAACAAAATTGAAGATTTCTTGGGGGTTACATTGTGGTCAGCTATGAATATATACAGTAAAGGCCAAAAGTTTGAACACACCTTGAGGAAGTTGCTTCCTAGCAGTTCCACTGTAGACACGGCACAGGAGCCAAGCGTGCAGTTTTTAACAAAGTTTTTATCCCGCAGAACGTGACTTTTCGGTCACGTCCGTATCCTCTCTCTCCCCCTGCTCTCGGCCGCTCACTGTTAAAGACAACAGATGATTAGATGAACACGTACCACCTGGGAAATCTAATGACCTGTCAGCTGTGTCTCGCCGTCAGCACATGCCCCGCCCCCATCCGATGGTGCTCGTCCTCCGCACCATAGACAGAGGCGGTGACCTTTGCTCCTGCAGGCGCGCTGGCCCCACCTCCCTCCACACACCTATAATTTGCTTTGCATAGTTTCGACGGATCCGTTTCTTGTCGGACAGGATTGTAGATTGTCATCAAAACTATGAATGAACACATGTGGAGTTATGTACTTAACAAAAAAAGGTGAAATAACTGAAAGCATGTTTCATATTCTAGTTTCTTCAAAATAGCCACCCTTTGCTCTAATTACTGCTTTGCACACTCTTGGCATTCTCTCGATGAGCTTCAAGCACACCTGTGAAGTGAAAACCATTTCAGATGACTACCTCTTGAAGCTCATCTAGAGAATGCCAAGAGTGTGCAAAGCAGTAATCAGAGCAAAGGGTGGCTATTTTGAAGAAACTAGAATATAAAACATGCTTTCAGTTATTTCACTTTTTTTTTTGTTAAGTACATAACTCCACATTTGTTCATTCATAGTTTTGATGCCTTTAGTGACAATCTACAATGTAAATAGTCATGAAAATAAACGCATTGAATGAGATGTGTCCAAACTTTTGGCCTGTACTTCATGCCTAAATTTAGCAGGTTTTAATTCAAAAGCAATAGAGTTGAAACTGACCTTTTCACGGCCAGCCGAGGAGAGTCCATCCTGTCCGACAAGAAACAGGATCCATCGAAACTATGCAAAGCAAATTATATAGTAGAGCCTCTCCCCACTCAGTGAATGTGTGCATGCAGGTATCAAGCTCAGGTAAGCTTTCACCAGTGTTAGAAACACATTTTTCCAAGTGTAGTTATGAAACTAGGCCAGGTGCACCGAGCTAATATAAATAAGAAGAAATCAAATACATGTATTAATTTGAAGTGTTCATGGAAAGGCTCGTGCATCTCTCATAGTTACTTTAACAAAAATAAAAATCTGCAAATGTGCCACATCTATAAACTTTAAAGGCCTACTGAAATGCGATTTTCTTATTTAAACGGGGATAGCAGGTCCATTCTATGTGTCATACTTGATCATTTCGCGATATTGCCATATTTTTGCTGAAAGGATTTAGTAGAGAACATCGACGATAAAGTTCGCAACTTTTGGTCGCTGATAAAAAAGCCTTGTTTGTACCGGAAGTAGCAGACGAGTAGCGTGACGTCACAGGTTGTGGAGCTCCTCACATCTGCACATTGTTTACAATCATGGCCACCAGCAGCGAGAGCGATTCGGACCGAGAAAGCGACGATTTCCCCATTAATTTGAGCGAGGATGAAAGATTTGTGGATGAGGAAAGTGAGAGTGAAGAACTAGAGGGCAGTGGGAGCGATTCAGATAGGGAAGATGCTGTGAGAGGCGGGTGGGACCTGATATTCAGCTGGAAATGACTAAAACAGTAAATAAACACAAGACATATATATACTCTATTAGCCACAACACAACCAGGCTTATATTTAATATGCCACAAATTAATCCCGCATAACAAACACCTCCCCCCTCCCGTCCAATACAACTTAAACACCTGCACAACACACTCAATCCCACAGCCCAAAGTACCGTTCACCTCCCCAAAGTTCATACAGCACATATATTTCCCCAAAGTCCCCAAAGTTACATAGGTGACATGCACATAGCGGCACGCACGTACGGGCAAGCGATCAAATGTTTGGAAGCCGCAGCTGCATGCGTACTCACGGTACCGCGTCTGCGCATCCAACTCAAAGTCCTCCTGGTAAGAGTCTCTGTTGTCCCAGTTCTCCACAGGCCAATGGTAAAGCTTGACTGTCATCTTTCTGGAATGTAAACAATGAAACACCGGCTGTGTTATCCGGCACAACAGTCAGGGGGTGCATTCTACGGCGGGGGTGCGTTATCCGGCACAACACCTGCCGCAATACACTGCTTCCCACCTACAGCTTTCTTCTTTGCTGTCTCCATTGTTCATTGAACAAATTGCAAAAGATTCACCAACACAGATGTCCAGAATACTGTGGAATTTTGCGATGAAAACAGACGACTTAATAGCTGGCCACCATGCTGTCCCAAAATGTCTTCTACAATCCGTGACGTCACACGCTGACGTCATCATATCGAGACGTTTTCAGCAGGATATTCCGCGCGAAATTTCAAATTGCACTTTAGTAAGCTAACCCGGCCGTATTGGCATGTGTTGCAATATTAAGATTTCATCATTGATATATAAACTATCAGACTGCGTGGTCGGTAGTAGTGGGTTTCAGTAGGCCTTTTATCAAAGAATCAGCATATATAAGCATCTCTGGCGGTGTTTAAAGTGTGATGCTGTTTTGGTTAAATGTATTCCCCCAGAATGTTCTGTTCGGGGTAGAGAGGCGCTGCACTGCAAAAAGTCAGTGTTCAAAAACAAGAAAAAAAAGTATTTATTTGAACTAAGCAAAATTATCTGCCAATAGAACAAGAAAATTCGGCTGGTTAAGACTTTCCAAAACAAGTAAAATTAGCTAACCTCAATGAACCCAAAAAATACCTTAAAATAAGTATATTCTCACTAATAACAAGTGCACTTTTCTTGGTAGAAAAAAAATGGGACCTTTTTGCTCAATATGTTGGAAAATATTCTTAAATGAAGTAAATGCTAGTGCCATTATCTTGACATAATGATATGCGATAGGCATCATGATTTTTTTTTCATGCTTGAAGTAAGAAATTATTACTTTAAAAAAAGTAGTTTTATACTTGTGAGTGTTGATGACACATCTTTGCAACAGTTGATATTCTAGTTTCAAGCATCTTTTACTAAATATAGGTTATAAAATCTCAGCTACAAGATGTAATATCTTACTGAGATAATTTAAAACAAGTAAAACACTCTAACATAAAATCTGCTTAATGGGAAGAATTATCTTATCAGACAGAAAATAAGCAAATATCCCCCTTATTTGAGATATTTCATCTTACTTAGATTTCAGTTTTTGCAGTGTGGGGCTTGGTGGTTCAGTCGAATTTCAAAGTCTATAATTTTTCTTTTTCATACAAGTAAAGTGGCGAGGGAGATGTAAGGGTGTTATGTCACAAACAAAGGCCTGGCTGCCATGTTCTGAAGTTTACTGTGAAACGCACACTTTTCCGTCTGGAACTCAGGAAGAGCGCGAAAAACACGTTTCGGTGTAAAGTTGTGATTCTCGGATGAGAGACCTTCAATTGGATCTGACCAGGGAGATGTGAGAGGTGGTATTTTGGAGGTGTATACTTTCTTGTACAAAGCAAAGAAGAAGACTTAATACCTCCACGTTGTGTCAATAGAAAATTGGGGTGGGTATTTTTACAGGCAGTGGTTGTCGACTCACGTCAAAGTTAAATCTTGCCATATTTTGATTATTTTGTTGCTTGTAACGTTCGGTTGCGCCGGCGTAAACACCTGGCGAGGAAACAAGCACTCAAGCAGCTCTCGGAGCGGACTCAGCCAAGCTGCCTCCAGATAATGTTGCAATTTTTAATACCAACAGGGCAAGTATGCCTGATAGAAAATGCTCGGTGGTAAAGTATGTTCCAAAATGTGCTAATTTTGCATGGATTATTTTGTATATACAATACAGGCCAAAAGTTTGGACACACCTTCTCATTCAACGCATTTTCTTTATTGTCATGACTATTTACATTGTAGATTGTCACTGGAGGCATCAAAACTATGAATGAGTTGTGTACTTAACAAAAAAACAGGTGAAATAACTGAAAACATGTTTTGTATTCTAGTTTCTTCAAAATAGCCACCCTTTGCTCTGGTTATTGCTTTGCACACTCTTGGCATTCTCTCGATGAGCTTCAAGAGGTAGTCACCTGAAATGGTTTTCACTTCACAGTTGTGCTTGAAGCTCATCGAGAGAATAATAATAATAATAATAATATAGGAATAATAATAATATAACATAATATATAATATAATAATAATATAATATATGATATGATATAATAGTAATATAATTGTTATATATTGTATATATGATACAAACAAATAATATCATATACTGTACATATATTATGTAAATATTACATATATGTTATATTTTATATTGCTACAACGGTACATTTTTTGTCTATTTTATGCCTGCATTGTCCTTTCCATCCTTACACTTTCCATCCTTTGTAACTGAGCTACTGTGTGGAACAATTTCCCTTGTGGATCATTAAAGTTGGTCTAATGTCTAATAATATAATATAATATAGGAAATTAAATGAGCTCAAACATACCTACAAACGAGGCATAATGACGCAATACGTACATACACTAAATAGCACGTTAGCATCGATTAGCTCGCAATCATGGATTGACCGAAAAATGCTTGATAAGCACTCTGGCAAATCGACAAAGTTCACCTTATGTGCATTCACGCACAGCATAAGACATTTGGTGGACAAAATGAGGAAAAAGAAGGAGTGGTATAAAACACATCTTTCTGTGGCAGCGTCGGAGAAAGTTGGACATGTAAACAAACCACGATGAGTTCAAGGATCGCTGAAATTGGTAGGACAAAACGGTGCTTGCCAAATACTCTCAACAGTGAAGCATGTTTAATATAAACAGTGGGATTTCTGACAATTAGGAAGGTTTGTGTCATGTTTGTCGACAGAAAATATATTAAAACTAGGGATGCTTTAAAATGTAATATCGGAAATTATCGGTATCGGTTTCAAAAAGTAACATTTATGACTTTTTAGTACATGGACGTAGGGAGAAGTACAGAGCGCCAATAAACCTTAAAGGCACTGCCTTTGCGTGCCGGCCCAGTAACATAATATCTACGGCTTTTCACACACACAAGTGAATGCCAAGCATACTTGGTCAACAGCCATACAGGTCACACTGAGGGTGGCCGTATAAACAACTTTAACACTGTTACAAATATGCGCCACACTGTGAACCCACACCAAACAAGAATGACAAACACATTTCGGGAGAACATCCGCACCGTAACACAACATAAACACAACAGAACAAATACCCAGAACCCCTTGCAGCACTAACTCTTCCGGGACGCTACAATATACACCCCCCGCCATCCCCTCAACCCCACCCACCTCAACCTCCACATGCTCTCTCAGGGAGAGCATGTCCCAAATTCCAAGCTGCTGTTTTGAGGCATGTTAAAAAAAATAATGCACTTTGTGACTTCAATAATAAATATGGCAGTGCCATGTTGGCATTTTTTTTCCATCACTTGAGTTGATTTATTTTGGAAAACCTTGTTACATTGTTTAATGCATCCAGCGGGGCATCACAACAAAATTAGGCATAATAATGTGTTAATTCCACGACTGTATATATCGGTATCGGTTGAAATCTGAATCGGTAATTAAAAGTTGGACAATATCGGAATATCGGATATCGGCAAAAAAGCCATTATCGGACATCTCTAATTAAAACAAAAAACATATTTTTTCATCATCTTTTCTATTTTCACACATCTCTGAAAGGGGTTCAGGGAGCCACTAGGGCGGCGCTAAAGAGCCGCATACGGCTCTAGAGCTGGTGGTTACTGACCCCCGCCCTATGATTATGAAAGACTTTGTAATTCCGCTCTCCTATGCCTCTGGGCCTCTGCATCTGGGGGTTCACGTATTTACCAGAGCGTTACATTTGTTTTGCAATATGTATTATTTATTGCACATTTTTGGGGTTTTTCATTGTTTTACTTTTGTAGCTGTATGTACAAACCCCGTTTCCATATGAGTTGGGAAATTGTGTTAGAAGTAAATATAAACGGAATACAATGATTTGCTAATCATTTTCAACCCATATTCAATTGAATATGCTACAAAGACAACATATTTGATGTTTAAACTGATAAACTTTTTTTTTTTTTAATTATCATTAACTTTAGAATTTGATGCCAGCAACACGTGACAAAGAAGTTGGGAAAGGTGGCAATAAATACTGATAAAGTTAAGGAATGCTCATCAAACACTTATTTGGAACATCCCAAGGTGAACAGGCAAATTGGGAACAGGTGGGTGCCATGATTGGGTATAAAAGTAGATTCCATGAAATGCTCAGTCATTCACAAACAAGGATGAGGCGAGGGTCACCACTTTGTCAACAAATGTGTGAGCAAATTGTGGAACAGTTTAAGAAAAACCTTTCTCAACCAGCTATTGCAAGGAATCTACGGTCCGTAATATCATCAAAGAGATCCGAGAATCTGGAGAAATCACTGCACGTAAGCAGCTAAGCCCGTGACCTTCGATCAGGCTGTACTGCATCAACAAGCGACATCAGTGTGTAAAGGATATCACCACATGGGCTCAGGAACACTTCAGAAACCCACTGTCAGTAACTACAGTTGGTCGCTACATCTGTAAGTGCAAGTTAAAACTCTCCTAAGCAAGGCAAAAACCGTTTATCAACAACACCCAGAAACGCCGTCGGCTTCGCTGGGCCTGAGCTCATCTAAGATGGACTGATACAAAGTGGAAAAAGTGTTCTGTGGTCTGACGAGTCCACATTTCAAATAGTTTTTGGAAACTGTGGACGTATTGTCCTCCGGACCAAAATGGAAAAGAACCATCCGGATTGTTGTAGACGCAAAGTTGAAAAGCCAGCATCTGTGACAGTATGGGGGTGTATTAGTGCCCAAGACATGGGTAACTTACACATCTGTGAAGGCGCCATTAATGCTGAAAGGTACATACAGGTTTTGGAGCAACATATGTTGCCATCCAAGCAACGTTACCATGGACGCCCCTGCTTATTTCAGCAAGACAATGCCAAGCCACGTGTTACATCAACGTGGCTTCATAGTAAAAGAGTGCGGGTACTAGACTGGCCTGCCTGTAGTCCAGACCTGTCTCCCATTGAAAATGTGTGGCAGATTATGAAGCCTAAAATACTACAACGGAGACCCCCGGACTGTTGAACAACTTAAGCTGTACATCAAGCAAGAATGGGAAAGAATTCCACCTGAGAAGCTTAAAAAATGTGTCTCCTCAGTTCCCAAACGTTTATGTTAAAAGGAAAGGCCATGTAACACAGTGGTGAACATGCCCTTTCCCAACTACTTTGGCACGTGTTGGAGCCATGAAATTCTAAGTTCATTATTATTTGAAAAAAAAAAAAAAAGTTTATGAGTTTGAACATCAAATATCTTGTCTTTGTAGTGCATTCAACTGAATATGGGTTGAAAAGGATTTGCAAATCATTGTATTCCGTTTATATTTACATCTAACACAATTTCCCAACTCATTATGGAAACGGGGTTTGTAGAAATGCCGCCGCTGAAGTGGCATCTGGTTGCATCAGCTCTGTGCTCTTTTTAATGTTGCTTATGTTCTTTGTGTTCTTTGACATTTCCCTTGTTTTCATGTGGGAGTTTTTTTACCTTATTTTTGTGGACTTTTTGTACCTGCACTGCAACCACCCAATTTTCCTATGGTGGAATAAATCAAGTCTATCCTATCCTCTCTTCCTAGACAAGAGGAAGCTCTTATCCTGAAAAACTCCCTATGCCGAGGTACCACTGAACTGGGGGTGGCTCTCATTAGGGTGAGGAAGCCGCAACACACAACAAAACAATGTGAGAAAACACAATCCCTCAACTACGTGCAACGCCAACCCAGCTGAAACGCAACAAATAGACAAAACAAAGATTGTTGGCATCGGCCTGCATAATACTTGTCGTAATGATTTAAAACAGGCATAACAATTTTTTTTATTACAATCGTTATTAGTTTTCCTGATGGGAAATCCAATTTGATTTAGCATTAACAGCTGGAAATAAACATTTGACTGTCAGAATTAACCAACAAGATAAGATAAATTAGTGTTTCACTCTTTTAAATGCTGAGCTTGCGTTGGTTTTTTAACCTAACAAAGGATTTAATTAAGCACTTTGAGAGCAGTTTTGTGTGTGTAACTGTTAATGTCTGACATACACTATATTGCCAAAAGTATTTGGCCACCCATCCAAATGATCAGAATCAGGTGTCTTAATCACTTGGCCCGGCCACAGGTGTATAAAATCAAGCACTTAGGCATGGAGACTGATTCTACAAACATTTGATTTCCAGCGTGGAACTGTCACAGGATGCCACCTGTGCAACAAATCCAGTCGTGAAATTCCCTCGCTCCTAAATATTCCGGCTTTATTATAAGAAAATGGAAGAGTTTGGGAACAACAGCAACTCAGCCAAGAAGTAGTAGGCCACGTAAACTGACAGAGAGGGGTCGGCGGATGCTGAAGCGCATAGTGCAAAGACTTTCTGCACAGTCAGTTGCTACAGAGCTCCAAACTTCATGTGAACTTCCAATTAGCCCACGTACAGTACGCAGAGGGCTTCATGAAATGGGTTCCATGGCCGACAGCTGCATCTAAGCCATACATCACCAAGTCCTATGCAAAGCGTGGGATGCAGTGGTGTAAAGCACGTCGCCACTGGACTCTAGAGCAGTGGAGACGCCTTCTCTGGACTGATGAATCATGCTTTTCCATCTGGCAATCTGATGGACCAGTCTGGGTTTGGAGGTTGCCAGGAGAATGCTACATTTCGGACTGCTTTGTGCCGAGTGTGAAATTTGGTGGAGGAGGAATTATGGTGTGGGGTTGTTTTTCCAGGAGATGGGCTTGGCCCCTTAGTTCCAGTGAAAGGATCTTTGAATGCTCCAGGTTACCAAAACATTTTGGATAGAGATGTCCGATAATATTGGACTGCCGATATCATCGGCCGATAGATGCTTTAAAATGTAATATCGGAAATTATCGGTATCGGTTTCAAAAAAGTACAATTTATGACTTTTTAAAACGCCACTGTACGGAATGGTACACGGACGTAAGGGGAAGTATAGAGCACACAAGTGAATGCAATTCATACTTGGTCAACAGCCACACAGGTCACACTGAGGGTGACCGTATAAACAACTTTAACACTGTTACAAATGTGCGCCACACTGTGAACCCACACCAAACAAGAATGACAAACACATTTCGGGAGAACATCCGCAGCGCAACACAACATAAACACAACAGAACAAATACCCAGAACCCCTTGCAGGACTAACTCTTCCGGGACGCTACAATATACGCCCCCCCACCTCAACCCCACCCACCTCAACCTCCACATGCTCTCTCAGGGAGAGCATGTCCCAAATTCCAAGCTGCTGTTTTGAGGCATGTTAAAAAAAATTAATGCACTTTGTGACTTCAATAATAAATATGGCAGTGCCATGTTGGCACTTTTTTCCATAATTTGAGTTGATTTATTTTGGAAAACCTCCAGCGGGGCATCACAACAAAATTAGGCATAATAATGTGTTAATCATCGGTATCGGTTGAAATCTGAATCGGTAATTAAGAGTTGGACAATATCGGGATATCGGCAAAAAAGCCATTATCGGACATCTCTAATTTTGGACAAGTCCATGCTCCCAATCTTGTGGGAACAGTTTGGAGCGGGCCCCTTCCTCTTCCAACATGACTGTGCACCAGTGCTCAAAGCAAGGTCCATAAAGACATGGATGACAGAGTCTGGTGTGGATGAACTTGACTGGCCTGCACAGAGTCCTGACCCGAACCCAATAGAACACATTTGGGATGAATTAAGAACGGAGACTGAGAGCCAGGTCTTCTCGACCAACATCAATGCGATTTTTGGAAGAACGGTGGAAAATTCCTATAATCACACTCCGCAACCTTGTGGACAGCCTTCCCAGAAGAGTTGAAGCTGTTAATAGCTGCAAAAGGTGGACCGACATCATATTGAACTCGATGGGTTAGGAATGGCATGTCACTTCAAGTTCATATGTGAGTCAAGGCAGGTAGCCAAATACTTTTGGCAATATAGTGTATCATCCACACCAGGCTGAGCAGATGACGTGAATGCTTGATATTCTCAATGAAAGTTCAGTGAGAGCTGAGACAGGTTTTCCAAGAATATCACCGGGGCTGAATGCGCCCCTGATTAATGGCGTATTATTGTCGCCGTGACGGTTGCTGAGGTTGAGAGGAATGAAAGAAATGCGATTCCTTTGGCCGAAAAAAAAAGCGACAGGAGGATACACAAGGAGGGGAGAGTGAAACAGGGTGTCTAATTAGCGATAGACACGGACAGGACGCCTCATTATCGCTCGGCGCAGACACGCGCCGTGAAAATGGGGCATGACGTCGATGAGTAATTGTGTTACCCCTCACCTCTATCTCACACACAATGCGTAACACAATTTTCCAACACAAGACAAATTGTTTCAACATGATGAGTACATCATAGTAATAAGACACTTCTTTTTGGTTCTGCTGCATTAGTCACGCTTAATTTTGATTAGTGGGCACAATTGGCGAGCACAGTGCCGATTTGTCTTTTATGGAAATTCATTGTGATAAGGCAACATATGTACACAGTACTTGGCTCGCTACAGTATTTCACTTTAGACCAGGCCTAGGCAATTATTTTGAGTCGGGGGGAGGGCAAATTTTGTGAGAAAAAATGTGTCTGGGGGGCCGGTATGTCTGATTTTTAAGAACACTAATATAAAACCTCACAATAATGTCTGATTGAATGCTAAAAACATTATGACAGACCGCCTTAAAAAACGGAATGGAAATAAAGAATGTGGGATTTACAGTATTAACTATCAATCAATCAATCAATGTTTATTTATATAGCCCTAAATCACAAGTGTCTCAAAGGGCTGCACAAGCCACAACGACATCCTGGGTTCAGATCCCACATCAGGGCAAGGAAAAACTCAACCCAGTGGGATGACAATGAGAAACCTTGGAGAGGACCACAGACGTGGGAGATCGGTGCAATGGACGTCGAGTGGGTCGAGCATAATATTGTGAAAATCCAGTCCATAGTGGATCTAACATAATAGTGACAGTCCAGTCCATAGTGGATCTAACATAATAGTGACAGTCCAGTCCATAGTGGATCTAACATAATATTGTGAAAGTCCAGTCCATAGTGGATCTAACATAATAGTGAGAGTCCAGTCCATAGTGGATCTAACATAATAGTGACAGTCCAGTCCATAGTGGATCTAACATAATAGTGACAGTCCAGTCCATAGTGGATCTAACATAATATTGTGAAAGTCCAGTCCATAGTGGATCTAACATAATAGTGAGAGTCCGGTCCATAGTGGATCTAACATAATAGTGACAGTCCAGTCCATAGTGGATCTAACATAATAGTGAGAGTCCAGTCCATAGTGGATCTAACATCATAGTGACAGTCCAGTCCATAGTAGATCTAACATAATAGTGAGAGTCCAGTCCATAGTGGATCTAACATAATAGTGAGAGTCCAGTCCACAGTGGATCTAACATAATAGTGACAGTCCAGTCCATAGTGGATCTAACATAATAGTGAGAGTCCAGTCCATAGTGGATCTAACATAATAGTGACAGCCCAGTCCATAGTGGATCTAGCATAATATTGTAAAAGTCCAGTCCATAGTGGATCTAACATATTAGTGACAGTCCAGTCCATAGTGGATCTAACATAATAGTGAGAGTCCAGTCCATAGTGGATCTAACATAATAGTGACAGTCCAGTCCATAGTGGATCTAACATAATATTGTGAAAGTCCAGTCCATAGTGGATCTAGCATAATAGTGACAGTCCAGTCCATAATGGATCCAACATAATAGTGAGAGTCTAGTCCATAGTGGATCTAACATAATAGTGACAGTCCAGTCCATAGTGGATCTAACATAATAGTGAGAGTCGAGTCCATAGTGGATCTAACATAATAGTGACAGTCCAGTCCATAGTGGATCAAACATAATAGTGAGAGTTCAGTCCATAGTGGATCTAACATAATAGTGACAGTCCAGTCCACAGTGGATCCAACATAATAGTGACAGTCCAGTCCATAGTGGATCTAACATAATAGTGAGAGTCCAGTCCATAGTGGATCTAACATGATAGTGACAGTCCAGCCCATAGTGGATCTAACATAATAGTGACAGTCCAGTCCATAGTGGATCTAACATAATAGTAACAGTCCAGTCCATAGTGGATCTAACATAATAGTGAGAGTCAAGTCCATAGTGGATCTAACATAATATTGTGAAAGTCCAGTCCATAGTGAATCTAACATAATAGTGACAGTCCAGTCCACAAGGGAGAGGGGGGCAGAGCAGAAAAGAAAAGAAACGGCAGATCAACTGGTCTAAAAAGGAGGTTTATTTAAAGGATAGAGTATACAAATGAGTTTTAAGATGGGACTTAAATGCTTCTACTGAACGATAAAACACTGAATATTGACAACATAAGAACGTCCCCCCCCCCCCTCGGTCGACATATTTTACAATCAAGCGAAACGCAACAAAAATGCAACAAAGAGCAAAATATGAACGCGAAGGGTAAAAAATAAACCCACCTACAATTTGATATATCTGATACATCACTAAGCTTTAGAACTTTGTTGTAAAAATCTCCGGTAACACTTTAGTATGGGGAACATATTTTAAGTAACAAATACTTAATTTAGAGTTATTTGGACATAAGGGAACATATGGTTCGGGTTAGGGTTACTAATAAGCAATAATTCTGAGGTTATTGAGGGAAGACTCTTAGTTAATGGCTTACTGGTTGTATAATAAGGCCATGCAGAAGAAGTACTCATATTGTTCATATTGTTGTTACTCAGCCAGCGTTTGTGGGTCTGATGGACCCTTTGATTTTGTGGCTTTTAATGCCTCACAATCAAACACTTTTACGTTAAAATATTGAACAGATGTTTATTGGGATAAGGTAAACATCTGTTCAGTATTTTAACATAAAAGTGTTTGATTGTGAGGCATTAAAAGCCACAAAATGCAACGGGTCCATCAGACCCACAAACGCTGATTGAGTAACAACAATAAGAATGTTGCACGGAAAATTTATCTGCCAGTTTCTGCATCCCACAGGGATTCTTCTTTTGTGTTTCTGCACCTGCGGTTCCCACACAAGGTTGCAACATTGTTTTTCAACACTGTCTGCTCTCATTTTCTCGCACATTTGACACTCTGATGTTCTGTGTACCTCCACTCTGTCCTCCTCCTGTCAAGGCCTGCTGTGTGTGTGTGTGTGTGTGTGTTTGTGTGTGTGTGTGTGTGTGTGTGTGTGTGTGTGTGTGTGTGTGTGTGTGTGTGTGTGTGTGTGTGTGTGTGTGTGTGTGTGTGTGTGTGTGTGTGTGTGTGTGTGTGTGTGTGTGTGTGTGTGTGTGTGTGTGTGTCGTACACAGAACATCAATTTCCACACTTCTATTAGATCCGGACATCTTATATGTAATAGAAATGTGTAGGGGGGTGTATTGTGTGTGGTCATTAAATATGTATTCTGATATATGTTCTTCACAGAAAATGAGCCAAAGTCAGTGAGTCTCAGTTTGAAAAATTAATTAATTGTATCATTTTTCTTTTAATAAAAAATGAAAACGGGTCCCACGGACCGGAACACCACACAAGGGTTAAATATACCTACAAATGAGGCATAATGATGCAATATGTACATACAGTTAGCCTAAATAGCACGTTAGCATTGATTAGCTTGCAGTCATGTACTGACCAAATATGCCTGATTAGCGCTCCAACAAGTCAATGACATCAACAAAACGCACCTTTGTGTATTCACGCACAGCATAAAAAGTTTGATGGACAAAATGAGACAAAGAAGGAGTGGGAGATATTACATGTAAACAAACAGTCCACACTATGGTGAGTTCAAGAACCGCCGAAATTAGTAGGACAAAAACAATGTTCACCAAATACTCTCATCAGTGAAGCATACACACAAACATATTAAACAGTGGTAGTTCTAACAAGTGGGAAGGTTTGTGTCATGTTTGTCCTCAAACAAAAAACATACTAAAACGAAAAATTAGTTTCTCCCCATCTTTTTCCATTTTCAATCCTTTTTAAAAAATGCTCCAGGGAGCCACTAGGGCGGCACTAAAGAGCTGCATGGTTGCGGGTTGCTGACCCCCGTGCTATGAGCGTAGGAAGGTGTACCTAAAGTCGTGGCCAGTGAGTGTATCATAGGCCAGTGTTTTTCAACCTTTTTTGAGCCGAGTCACATTTTTTGCGTTGAAAAAATCCAGCAGAAATCATTAAAATATGAAACTCAAAATTGACAATAAAAAGTCGTCGGATATGACTTTAAAGCGTAACCAAGCATGCATCACTATAGCTCTTGTCTCACCTGTCACATCACACCCTGACATATTTTGAGTTTATTGGTGTTTTCCTGTGGGTAGTGTTTTAGTTCTTCTCTCGCGCTCCTATTTTGGTGGCTTTTCCTGTTTTGTTGGTATTTTCCTGTAGCAGTTTCATGTCTTCCTTTAAGCGCTATTCCTCGCACCTGCTTTGTTTTAGCAAAGAAGAAAATGTCAGTTGTGAGGACATTGTTGCTTGTCATTTCATGTTCGGATGTACTTTGTGGACGCCGCTCCACACGCTGTAAGTCTTTGCTGTCGTCCAGCATTCTGTTTTTCTTCACTTTGTCGCCAGTTCAGTTGTAGATTCGTTCTGCATAGCCTTCCCTGAGCTTCAATGCCTTTTTTTATGGGCACTCACCTTTTGTTTATTTTTCAGTTTAAGCATTAGATACCTTTTTACCTGCACGCTGCCTCCCGCTGTCGTCTGCATATTGTGATCACGACAAAGCAGTTAGCTACCTGCTGCCACCTACTGATATGGAAGAATATTACAGCTCGAGACAGTACAGACACTCAACAACGGCACATTATTTGCCGATTATAATTACTGGTTTGCAAAAAATATTTTTAACCCAAATAGGTGAAATTACATCATCTCCCACGGCACACCAGACTGTGGTTGAAAAACACTGTCATAGGCCATGATTAAAAAAAACGCCATCCTGAGCCCTAACGGCCGTCTGCAGAGTGCTTGTTCAGGGGCGGGGCCACACTCATCAAGAGCATAAATAAGCCCGCTAACCATGAGCGCCACTCGAGACCACTAATCTTGTTTTATTTACCAAATCCAAATTGTATTTGCAGCTCCGGACTGACTCTTAAGTGGATCAAAATCCACATCTGAGTGATTGTTTGTGCTGTTTTTTTAACCCCTTGATGAATTTGAGGGTTAATCTGATTAAATGACACGCTGCTGAATGCAATTAGGAAAATGTGGTTATCGCTTAAAAAACACCAATAAAACAAGGCAGACATCGTAACAGGCAGTGCAAAGGCACTTTTGACAGATATTATACCAAATGGCTTTTCTTTTTTTACTATTATAATTTTTTTGATAGGACTGTTGAGTCTTTTCTTCCAGCCCAACAGTTTGCTTTGTGATATATGCACAATTGACTAAAAAAAAAACTAAACGTTTCTCTGCAGTCTGTGATAAAGTGCACTTCCTGACTCAGGCTGACAGCAGTTGGGCGAGCTAATAATGGTTTTCTGAGATCTCTGCATGCCTTTACCTTAAACGTTTTGCATCCCACTAAAGTGTGCAGACTGAAATGTGTTTTTCCCAGTGTCGCACATCTCAGCTAGAAAACATTTTGACATTCCTGAGAGGGGTATTTTTATCTTGGCGGTGCTCATAAAATGCTGGAATGACATGAGAATAGCTATAATTGCAAGGATTTTTTTTATTTAATGTCTTCATCATTCTGCGTGCTGTTCCTCAGATCGAAGCAAGTTTTGGGGAATATTTTAAAGGGGACCTAAATTTCACTTGTATAACCCTTTTTTGAGTCTATCTACAACAGAGCATTGGGGGCCACATTGAGAGAAAAATGTGTCTGGGGGGGGGCCAAGGTGTATGTGTGTATAAATTATTATGGAGGGAAAGTGTGATCAGCAGGAGCAAAGGTCACCGCCTCTGTCAATGGTGTCGAGGGCGGAGCGCCATCGGCTAGGGGCGGGTTATGTGCGGGACGGCGAAACACAGCTGGCAGGTGATTAGGTTTCACAGGTGGTACGTGGTGATCTAATCATCTGTTGTCTTTAACAGTGAGCGGCCAGCGGAGGAGGAGGGGTTGGGAGAGACTGGGGAGAAAAGCGTCTGAAAAGATTGTGCTTGAATATGCATGGACAATAAAACTGTTAAAACGGCACACCTGGCTCCTGTGACGTGGTATCTGTGGAACAGGTAGAGATCGACTTCCACAATTAGATATACACATTTAGTTCTAAAAACCTGTGGAACAGTATGTGTGTTTGGGTCCCTTTTTTTCCGAAACACTAATACCAAAAGTCACGATGTCTGATAGAGTTCTAAAAAAGTTATGACAGACCACCTTAAAAAAAACAGAATGGAATTTTACAGTTTTTTTTACTGAATGGGACACCCAAAATGCACATTAAATTAAAGCAATTGGGATTTACAATATTAACTATGAACAATAAAACACTGAATATTAACAACATATGAACGTCGCTCCTCTTTTACTTCTCAGACCAGCTCCTCCATAGTTGTGTTAAGTTAAAGTACAAATGATTGTCACACACACACTAGGTGTGGTGAAAGTTGTCCCCTGCATTTGACCCATCCCCTTGTTCACCCCCTGGGAGGTGAGGGGAGCAGCGGTGGCCGCGCCCGGGAATCATTTTTGGTGATTTAACCCCCAATTCCAACCCTTGATGCAGGGAGGTAATGGGTCCCATTTTTATAGTCTTTGGTATGACTCGGCCGGGGTTTGAACTCACAACCTACCGATCTCAGGGCGGACACTCTAACCACTAGGCCACTGATTAGGATATCGTAGTAGTAGTTGTGTATCTTTTACAATCAAGCAAAACACAACAAAAATGTAACAAAGAGCAAAATATGAATGCAAAGTGTAATAATAAACACCTACAATATGATATACGTTAGGTCAAGTTTCATTCCTACAAGCCTGTTTCGCAGGTTTCCCTGCTCTTCAGGGGATTTTTCAATTCAATTTTACATAAAAATGTGCTTCCGCATCTATTTTTGACACACGTGTTTCGGGCTGGCTGCTCTGAAAACAAACCCCCCCACTCTGCTTTGTTCCTGGTCTGAGCTGCTGTGATGTAGATTACCGTAATAACTCCTGTAACACCCAAAAGCGCAGATTCCCACCATTGAAATACTTTCTATAGTTGAAGACTTACGGTAATTTAAAAAACAGTCATAATGGCAGCGACAGTTTTGATGTTAAAGGTCTAAAAATTGGGTCGGATTGAAAATCTTAACGGGGCCGCATTTTGCCTTGTCCTGATCTACAAGATTGTGGAAGTGTCCAAAAATATCAGAATGTACTGTTTGAAAATGTACACTGTCACAGGCATCCGCCATAAAGGGATACGCCCCTACCAGGAGGATCGTCATACTCGTTCGAGTGACCGTCGATGATGACTAGTAAATGAAAATAATACTTTTTTTGTGCGTTTTCCTCACAGCCTGAATCCTGACTGGGAGCCTTACTCAATGTCTACATAAGTACGTACACCTCGCTTTGACATCGTAACGTAGCCGGAGTCCAAAACCCAAAGGCAAAAAACAGAGGCATTCAGAACTGCGTGCAAGCTCAAGCCAAAATGCATGAATCTTATGACTTGACTCTCTGGCATTGCTTAACACGAATATCCAAAATTCTAACATCATTCATAAGTCAGAAAAGGAATTCATCATGGACATGTATTAGTTTCTGGTATTTTCTTTTATTTCCTGTCCAGCGCTCCTATTTTAGTTTCCATTTCCCTTTTGCCACAAATGTTCCTGTCTGGGCGCTGGCTTCCTCACCTGTCCCTGATCCAAGAACTCTTATAGCTACAGCATTCCTTTGTGGAGAGAAGAGAACCTTCCAGAAGGACAACCATCCCTGCAGCAATCCACTAATCGTGTGCTCATATAGTCGATGTCCGCGCGTCCTTATACATGACATGTTTCTTTCAGTGCACTGCACGGTGGTACTCATTTGTGCAATTATTGGTGTCGCTTCTGGAGCACGGCTTCCTTCTTGCATGGTAGCCTCTCAGTCCATGGCGATGCACTGTGGACACTGACACCTGTGTTCCAGCAGCTTCCAATTCATTGCAGACCTGCTTGTTGGTGGTTCTCGGGTTGACTCTTGATCATCCTAACCGAGTTTCTCTCAGCAGCAGGTGATAGCTTGCGTTTTCTTCCTGATCGTGGAAGTGACAAAACTGTGCCATGCACTTTATACTTACAAACAATTGTCTGCACAGTTGCTCTTGGGACCTTAAGCTGCTTTGAAATGGCTCCACTACTTGTTCAAGTCAATTATTCGTTTTTTTCAGGCTAAAATGTCACTCACTGTTGTCTTTTTTTAAAAGCCACTGTGGAAGTTGCGTCCTCGCAGTCCCACTGTCAGACACGGCGCAGGAGCCCACCGCGCAGGTTTTAACAAGGTTTTAATGATCACATGTTTTCACAAAGTCTTCTATCCAGCAGGACGCGACTTTTCGGCCACGTCCGTATCCTCTCTCGCCTCCTGCTCCTGGCCGCTTACTGTTAAAGACAACAGATGATTAGATTAACACGTACCACCTGCCAGCTGTGTCTCGCCGTCAGCACTGCCACGCCCCCCGTCTGATGGTGCTCTGTCCTCAGCACCATGGACAGAGGCGGTGACCTTTGCTCCTGCAGACAGCGCTGACCACACCTCCCTCCACAGCCACATTTCAACATGATAGTTTACCCACTAAATTCTCATGAGCATACAATATGGTAAACGTGTCCATGTGGACCATGCTGCTTCACTAAATTTATTATTTAGCGTCTGGGTACATAGAACATGTGCTTCCCTGCTGCTTATTACCCAATGTTTTTTCTATTAGTCCTTCATGAAGCAGAATCACAAACATTCATTAATTCATTTAGTAAAAAAAAATAGCCAATGAGTTTGAAGGCAGTTGTTCAATATCTTCTTGCTGTTACCTAAAGTGAAACTGCACTTTTTGGGGGGAATTTTCACAATAGACCATTTTCCGAAATTGCAGGGACAAGAGGGTGATAAGACAGAGAGACAATAACAACAACCACAACAACAGAACAACATCAACAAATATGATATGTACAAATATGATAAGAAAAGTGATAGCAAAGAAGCAGTGAGTGAAGTAAATATTAATAACATACAAAACCCAAAACAAGTGAAGTTGGCATGTTGTGTAATTCGTAAATAAAAACAGAATACAATGATTTGCAAATCCTTTTCAACTTATATTCAATTGAATAGACTGCAAAGACAAGATATTTAACGTTCTAACTGACAAACTGAATTTTTTTTTTGCAAACAATCATTAACTTTGAATTTAATGCAAAAAAGTTGACACAGGGGCATTTTTACCACTGTGTTACATGGCCTTTCCTTTCAACAACACTCAGTAAACGTTTTGGGAACTGAGGAGATCAATTTTTAAAGCTTTTTAGGTGGATTTCTTTCCCGTTCTTGCTTGATGTACAGCTTAAGTCGTTCAACAGTCCGGGGGCCTCCGTTGTGGTATTTTACGCTTCATAATGCATTTTCAATGGGAAACAGGTCTGGACTACAGGCAGGCCAGTCTAGTACCCACACTCTTTTACCACGAAGCCACGCTGTTTTAACATGTGCAGAATGCGGCTTGGCATTGTCTTGCTGAAATAAGCAGGGGCGTCCATGAAAAAGATGTTGCTTGGATGGCAACATATGTTGCTCCAAAACCTGTATGTACCTTTCAGCATTAATGGTGCCTTCACAGATGTGTAAATTACCCATGCCTTGGGCACTAATACACCTCCATACCATCACAGATGCTGGCTTTTCAACTTTGCGCCTATAACAATCCGGATGGTTCTTTTCCTCTTTGTTCCGGAGAACACGACATCCACAGTTTCCAAAAACAATTTGAAATGTGGACTCGTCAGACCACAGAACACTTTACTTTGCATCAGTCCATCTTAGATGAGCTCAGGCCCTGCGAAGCCGACGGTGTTTCTGGGTGTTGTTGTTTTCACTTCGCATAGGAGAGTTTTAACTTGCACTTACAGATGTAGCGACCAACTGTAGTTACTGACAGTGGGTTTCTGAAGTGTTCCTGAGCCCATGTGGTGATATCCTTTACACACTGATGTCGCTTGTTGATGCAGTACAGCCTGAGGGATCGAAGGTCACGGGCTTAGCAGCTTACGTGCAGTGATTTCTCCAGATTCTCTCAACCCTTTGATGATACTACGGACCGTAGATGGTGAAATCCCTAAATTCCTTGCAATAGCTGGTTGAGAAAGGTTTTTCTTAAACTGTTCAACAATTTGCTCACGCATTTGTTGACAAAGTGGTGACCCTCGCCCCATCCTTGTTTGTGAAAGACTGAGCATTTCATGGAATCTACTTTTATACCCAACCATGGCACCCACCTGTTCCCAATTTGCCTGCACACCTGTGGGATGTTCCAAATAAGCGTTTGATGAGCATTCCTCAACTTTATCAGTATTTATTGCCACCTTTCCCAACTTCTTTGTCACGTGTTGCTGGCATCAAATTCTAAAGTTAATGATTATTTGCAAAAAAAAAATGTTTATCAGTTTGAACATCAAATATGTTGTCTTAGTAGCATATTCAACTGAATATGGGTTGAGAATGATTTGCAAATCATTGTATTCTGTTTATATTTACATCTAACACAATTTCCCAACTCATATGGAAACGGGGTTTGTACGTATGTGTGTATATATGTACTGTATGTATGTATTCTTCAAGTAGCTGCTCTGAATTAAGGGGCCTTCTGATTACTTAAACTCTCCAGTCCAGTAGATTCCTGATGGTTCACCCTTCCGGCCGTGTTCATCTCCTCTGCTCCTCCGCTTTGGCTCCACTCACGCTCCGTGTTTCTTTTGAGCGCGATTTACGTTTTCTCCACACCTTTGTGTGTGCATCCTTAGTTCGTTTTTTTTCACTCCTTTTTGAGTGCGCTTATTCTTATTCGTTTCGTCTCTGCGTTGGGGTCTTACTCCGGCGAATGCCGATCGTGACACCTTCATCACAACCATCCCTGATTGAATGTTTCGAATGGTAATGCCAGACCCGTGCGTGGACTCCTGCTGGGCCCTCGTTTAGTTTTACAAAGGTTATTCAGAGCCAGCCGGCCTCTGTAATAAGAAGTCATAAAATGGAAGGTTCAGGTTTGAATGGCATGGTCAGCTCATCTGCATTTCAACTGCAGGCTATGAAAAGGGGAAAAGGAGCAGCAAAGAATCATTTCAAGAATGCGCGACCGACGAATCCAAGCTGCCGGACATGTCCAGAAAGTTTGCTGCTCAAACACTGTAAGAGATTAAAAACACATTGAAAATGAACCTCACGGTGATTACTAGTTGTACAACGGGGAAGAGGGAGCTGTATGGGTGGGTTCTGAACAGTTGATTGCTGCTGTGAATGAGTGTAAAATGTAAAATAAAAGAGAACCATTTCGAAGACACGTCTTTGCCTACTTGGCACAGGCGGCTCCAATCAGTCTGGCATTGAGATGAGATTAGATATAATTTATGGGGTGTGTTCCCTCAGGGACATTTATGTATTATCAGTTTGCTGTTTCCATGGTTTTAAGATACATTTTTGGTGCACTGGTGACTATCAATCGAGACTGAATGTACTCAACACATCAAACTGTGGTTGACAGGCCACTGTTGCAAAATCATTTTGTGCAACAGGCCGAAAATCAACATTAAATGCCTCTGAGGACCCTCGATCCCTCAGGCGGTACTGCATCAAAAAACTGACATCAGTGTGTAAAGGATATCACCACATGGGCTCAGGAACACTTCAGAAAACCACCGTCAGTAACTACAGTTTGTTGCTACATCTGTAAGTGCAAGTTACAGCTCTACTATGCACATACTTGCCAACCCTCCCGAATTTTCCGGGAGACTCCCGAAATTCAGCGCCTCTCCCGAAAACCTCCCGGGACAAATATTCTCCCGAAAATCTCCCGATTTTCAGCCGGAGCTGGAGGCCACGCCCTCTCCAGCTCCATGCGGACCTGAGTGAGGACAGCCTTTTTTCACAACGGTAGGACAACAGGGTGACAAGAACTAAATCATCCAGACAAGAGATAAATTGTATTATTATGTTTATCTTACCTAAAAATAAATATATTTATTAATTTAAAAAATAAAAAAAAATAAAAATGTTTACTATATTTTGCTGAAAACATCAAAATTAATTGTATTTTTATTTGTATTTTTTCTGACTCCTTATTACATCCAGGCATTAGAATTATACATTAAAATAAACATATTTGAAATAATTAATTTTAAATTATCATAATAATTCATTTAAAATGACCATATTTAATTATTAAAATAATTGCTTGTTTATCAACAACTTTAGCATTTTATTCATTACATTTTGAAGCTCTCAGAAGCCAAGTTATGTTATATTCCTTAAGATTTATTTATGCAAGTTTGAAGTATCAATTATCTAAACACAGTTTTGTTTGCATATTTTCAGGATGTAGATATATATATATATATATATATATATATATATATATATATATATATATATATATATATATATATATATGTATGAAATACTTGACTTGGTGAATTCTAGCTGTCAATATACTCCTCCCCTCTTAACCACGCCCCCAACAACGCCCTGCCCCACCCCGACCACGCCCCTACCCCCCACCTCCCGAAATCGGAGGTCTCAAGGTTGGCAAGTATGACTATGCAAAGCAAAAGCCATTCATCAACAACACCCAGAAACGCCGCCGGCTTCTAAGATGGACTAATGCAAAGTGGAAAAGTGTTCCTTGGTCTGACGAGTCCATATTTCAAATTGTTTTTGGAAACTGTGGACGTTGTGTCCTCCGGACCAAAGAGGAAAATAATGGGGAGATGGGGTAGGCTGCAGCCACTGGGTGACCCGAAACAGGACAAACCCCATAGAAAATCAATGGATGGCACAAATTTGGCGAAATCTGGCAAAGGAGTGACACTAGACCGCCCCGTAATAACTTGGAAGAGACTAATATTTTAGCGGCAGATTTCGAAAAACACCGTCACACCGCAAAAAGTCAGTGTTCAAAAACAAGAAAAAAAATACAAAAATGAGCGGTATTTTATTTGAATTAAGCAAAATTATCTGCCAATAGAACAAGAAAATTTGGCTTGTCAAGACTTTCCAAAACAAGTAAAATTAGCTAACCTCATTGAACCCAAAAATACCTTAAAATAAGTATATTCTCACTAATAACAAGTGGACTTTTCTTAGTAGAAAAAAAATTTGACCTTTTTTCTCAATATGTTGAAAAATATTCTTAAATTAAGCAAATGCTGGTGCCATTATCTTGACATAATGATATGCGCTCGGCATCATGATATTTTTTTTTCATGCTTGAAGTAAGAAATGATTACTTTAAAAAAGTAGTTTTATACTTGTGAGTGTTGATGACACAGCTTTGCATCATTTTATATTATAGTTTCAAGCATGTTTTACTCAATATAGGTCATCAAATCTCAGCAACAAGCTGTAATATCTTACTAAGATCATTTAGGACCAAAACCCTTAAAACAAGTAAAACACTCTAACATAAAATCTGCTTAGTGAGAAGAATTATCTTATCAGACAGAAAATAAGTATCATATATAATATCACCCTTATTTGAGATATTTAATCTTACTTTGATTTCAGTTTTTGCAGTGCATATAGTTCATATTTGACTAGTGTTGTCCCAATATCAATATTGTGGTACCGGTACCAAAATGTATTTCGATACTTTTCGATTCTTTTCTAAATAAAGGGGACCACAAAAAATCCCATTATTGGCTTTATTTTAACAAAAAATCTTACGGTACATTAAACATATGTTTATTATTACAAGTTTGTCCTTAAATAAAATAGTGAACATATAAGACAACTTGTCTATTTGTAGTAAGTAAGTAAACAAAGGCTCCTAATTTAGTCTGCTGACATATGCAGTAACATATTGTGTCATTTTCCATTCTATTATTTTGTCAAAATTATTAAGGACAAGTGGTAGAAAATTTATTATTAATCTAATTGTTCATTTACAGTTAAAGGCCTACTGAAATGCGATTTTCTTATTTAAACGGGGATAGCAGGTCCATTCTATGTGTCATACTTGATCATTTCGCGATATTGCCATATTTTTGCTGAAAGGATTTAGTAGAGAACATCGACGATAAAGTTCGCAACTTTTGGTCGCTGATAAAAAAGCCTTGCCTGTACCGGAAGCAGAGGTGGGTAGAGTAGCCAGATATTGTACTCAAGTAAGAGTACTGTTACTTTAGAGATTTATTACTCAAGTAAAAGTAAGGAGTAGTCACCCAAATATTTACTTGAGTAAAAGTAAAAAGTATGTTGTAAAAAAACTACTCAAGTACTGAGTAACTGATGAGTAACATACACACACATATCATATATATATATATATATATATATATATATATATATATATATATATATATATATATATATATATATATATACACATATATATACATATATATATATATATATATATATATATATATATATAAATATATATATATATATAAATATATATATATACACACACACACATATATATATATATTTATATATATATATATATATATATATATATACACACACATATATATATATATATATATATATATATATATATATATATATATATATATATATATATATATATATATATATATATATATATATATATATGTATACATACATACATTGATATATACAGTATATAATTTATATTTATTTTTTTTGCCGTTTTTGTTTACATGTTAATAGTGTTTTAATGAATATACATGCATGTTTAACATATAGATTCCTTTCTTTCATGAAGACAAGAATATAAGTTGGTGTATTACCTGATTCTGATGACTTGCATTGATTGGAATCAGACAGTAGTGATGACAAACGTCCACGTTTTCAAATGGAGGAGAAAAAAAGTTCCTCCTTTCCGTCTAATACCACATGAAAGTGGTTGGTTTTTGGCATCTTATATGTCCAGCTTCCATATTCGTTTTTATACACTTTACAAGAAATACATTGGCGGCAAACTCCGTAGCTTGCTAGCTTGTTTGCGCAGGCTTTCGGAGACTCTTATTTTGAAAGCGCAGGCGCGATGGAGCGGCACTTTTATTGTGAAGACAGGAACTGTGCAGTCAGTCTTTAGGCTTTTGACGGGGTGTACGCGGTTGAAATAAAAAATGGTCTTTTTTCCTTCACACTTTTGATTGATTGATTGGAACTTGTATTAGTAGATTGCACAGTACAGTACATATTCCGTACAATTGACCACTAAATGGTAACACCCCAATAAGTTTTTCAACTTGTTTAAGTCAGGTCATGTGACCCCTGGCTCTGTTTGATTGGTCCAACGTCACCAGTGACTGCATCTGATTGGTGGAACGGAGTGAACGTCACCAGTGACTGTATTTGTTGAAACGCAGGCACTATGAAGGTCTGTCTGACAGACCAAAACAAACAAAGCGTGCATTAACAGATCGATAAAAATTAGTAGCGAGTAGCGAGCTGAATGTAGATAAAAGTAGCGGAGAAAAAGTAGCGTTTCTTCTCTATAAATATACTCAAGTAAAAGTAAAAGTATGTTGCATTAAAACTACTCTTAGAAGTACAATTTATCCCAAAAGTTACTCAAGTAGATGTAACGGAGTAAATGTAGCGCGTTACTACCCACCTCTGACCGGAAGTAGCAGACGAGTAGCGTGACGTCACAGGTTGTGGAGCTCCTCACATCCGCACATTGTTTACAATCATGGCCACCAGCAGCAAGAGCGATTCGGACCGAGAAAGCGACGATTTCCCCATTAATTTGAGCGAGGATGAAAGATTCGTGGATGAGGAAAGTGAGAGTGAAGGACTAGAGGGCAGTGGGAGCGATTCAGATAGGGAAGATGTTGTGAGAGGCGGGTGGGACCTGATATTCAGCTGGGAATGACTAAAACAGTAAATAAAAACAAGACATATATATACTCTATTAGCCACAACACAACCAGACTTATATTTAATATGCCACAAATTAATCCCGCATAACAAACACCTCCCCCCTCCCGTCCATATAACCCGCCAATACAACTCAAACACCTGCACAACACACTCAATCCCACAGCCCAAAGTACCGTTCACCTCTCCAAAGTTCATACAGCACATATATTTCCCCAAGGTCCCCAAAGTTACGTACGTGACATGCACATAGCGGCACGCACGTACGGGCAAGCGATCAAATGTTTGGAAGCCGCAGCTGCATGCGTACTCACGGTACCGCGTCTGCGCATCCAACTCAAAGTCCTCCTGGTAAGAGTGTCTGTTGTCCCAGTTCTCCACAGGCCAATGGTAAAGCTTGACTGACATATTTCGGGAATGTAAACAATGAAACACCAGCTGTGTTATCCGGCACAACAGTCAAGGGGTGCATTCTACGGCGGGGGTGCGTTATCCAGCACAACACCTGCCGCAATACACCACTTCCCACCTACAGCTTTCTACTTTGCTGTCTCCATTGTTCATTGAACAAATTGCAAAAGATTCACCAACACAGATGTCCAGAATACTGTGGAATTTTGCGATGAAAACAGACGACTTAATAGCTGGCCACCATGCTGTCCCAAAATGTCCTCTACAATCCGTGACGTCACGTGCCGGCGTCATCATACCGAGACGTTTTCAGCAGGATGTTTCGTGCAAAATTTAAAATTGCACTTTAATGAGCTAACCCGGCCGTATTGGCATGTGTTGCAATGTTAAGATTTCATCACTGATATATAAACTATCAGACTGTGTGGTCGGTAGTAGTGGGTTTCAGTAGGCCTTTAATATCTGTATAATTTCTGTTTCAACATGTTCTATCTACACTTCTGTTAAAATGAAATAATCACTTATTCTTCTGTTGTTTGATACTTTACTTTAGTTTTGGATGATACCACACATTTAGGTATCAATCCGATACCAAGTAGTTACAGAATCATACATTGGTCATATTCAAAGTCTTCATGTGTCCAGGGACGTATTTCCTCAGTTTATTAATATAATGTACATTTTTAAAAAACAAAAAAAGATGTTGTGATGCTAAAAAATATTGATGTAATCATAGAAGTATCGACTAGATCTACGATTTGACTCCCTCGAATGGCCTTGACGCCGTGAATAACAGGAACAGGCTGTTCTGAAAACACCCCCGAGGACACTTCAATGATGGACGTTTTTGACGTCCCTCCCTCCTCAACGACACCTGGTGTCGAACTTTTGCTTGCATGCAGAACGGGCCCAGTCTATGAGCATTACATCATCACACCCAAGACAATGGGCACATACACACACACCCCTCCCACACCCCACGCTTTCACCACCGCTTGTTTCCCCTCGGGGTGATGGACGGCTGGCAGCGCTTCATAGCAGCAGTCGACCTCCAGGGCCCCAACTCCCAGCCCCTCTGTTGCGAGTTGTCGTGATTAAATGTAACGTGTCTATGTGTGCATTGCATGGAGGTTTTTTCCCACTCCAGACTAGGCCCCCTTAGGAGCCCAGTCTAGATTGTATTTTTTTACTCATCTTCTTCCCCACCGTTTTACCTTTCTCTTATCATTTACGGGGCGCCTTTGGCGACCCATCAGCGTTCCTGTTCTGTAACCCTGTACACTGTTTGTCTAATCTTGAACAGGTTTGTGCTGAAAACATAGTTCCGTTGTACTTGTGCAATGACAATAAAGTCCTATCCTATCCTATCCTATCCTAGATACGCTCATGTACTTGGTATCATTACAGTGGATGTCAGGTGTAGATCCACCCATGGCGTTTGTTTACATTGTGACGCCGGTGAGCTACGGTGTGAAGTGAAGCATGTTTAGCTATTCCTCGTCCTGCAGTGATAATGGTACTTGTAAGAAACTTACTTTATTTGTCGCCATGGAGGCGAGGATTAGTGATTTAGAATTAGCTTAAACACTGCAAACTGTGGCTGGACGTTAGCCGCTAGCTCGCTAGCCATGTCTTAAAGCATCTCATCCTGAGGGCGTTTCAGCGTTATATCTTCACCTGTATTGTTAGTTTTTATGTTGGGGACTTTTTAGAGGTGGTATAGTACCGAATATGATTAATTAGTATCGCGGTACTACATATACCGTACAAACCTATATTTGACTAGCTTATTTGCAGGACTGTAGGTCTTTAAAAACAGCAGCTGTTGTATAGTAAGTGCTTTTTTTATTATTTATTTGTACCTCTGACAAAATAAATGGACAATAAAACATCGACTGCAGCGAACACTCGTTTTTAGGAATACACAAAATAGGAATATAGTGAAGGGAGAAGTCTGACACCCCCACCTTGTGTTTCGCTTTCTGGGAATCTGACCCCCAAAACCAGCTTTAACCTCAGGGGGTTTTGAGGCCCCCTCCAAACATCAAAATGCCCAACCCCAGACCTCAACATTCCCGTCCTACCCCTGCCTCAAAACACAGTTTAGGGGTAAAAAAAAAAAAAAAAGATGATTTTATTATTTTACTCCACAGAATGGCAACATGCAAAAATATCAACCATTTACATAATTTCAAACATTTGGTTCATGAATACATCTCCTAGCAGCTAGTCCACTTAGAATAGAACTGGTGACCTGGGAGATTCCCTGTGATTTAGCTCAGTACTCAGCACACTCGCCTCTCACGCCGAGAGAGGGAGTACACAATAGCTACATGAAGCAGAGCTGTCTGCGATTGACAGCCATGAACACCAAACGTTGCGTTCCCCCGTCAAAATCGGGGGGCCTTGATTGGGTGGGGGCTCCTGGGCTTGAGCACAGGTAAGCCCATGCATTAGGGCGGGGGTCAGCAACCCGCGGCTCTTTAGTGGCTCCCTGGAGCTTTTTTTAAAAAATAATTGAAAATTAAAAAAGATGGGGGAAAATAATTTTGTTGTTTTAGTATGTTTTTTGTTTGAGGACAAATATGACACAAACCTTCCCAATTGTTAGAACTACCACTGTTTATTATGTTTGTGTGCATACTTCACTGATGAGAGTATTTGGCGGACATCGTTTTGTCCTACTAATTTCGGCGGTTCTTGAACTCACCGTAGTGTGGAGTGTGACGCAACAGTTTGTTTACATGTAAAATCTTCCACTCCTTCCTTGTCTCGTTTTGTCCACCAAAAGTTTTATGCTGTGCGTGAATGCACAAAGGTGCGCTTTGTTGATGTTATTGACCTATTTGGTCAGTGCATGACCGATATTTGTAAACTGAGCTCATTTAATTTCCTTTACTTCAATCAATCAATGTTTACTTATATAGCCCTAAATCACAAGTGTCTCAAAGGGCTGCACAAGCCACAACGACATAGTCAGTTCAGAGCCCACATAAGGGCAAGGAAAAACTCACAACCCAGTGGGATGTCAATGTGAATGACTATTAGAAACCTTGGAGAGGACCGCAGATGTGGGTGACCCCCCCTCTACGGGAGACCGGATGCAATGGACGTCGAGTGGGTCTAGCATAATATTGTGAAAGTCCAGTCCATAGTGGATCTAACATAAAAGTGAGAGTTCAGTCCATAGTGAATCTAACATAATAGTGAGAGTTCAGTCCATAGTGGATCTAACATAATAGTGAGAGTCCAGTCCATAGTGGATCCAACATAATAGTGAGAGTCCAGTCCATAGTGGATCTAACATAATAGTGAGAGTCCAGTCCATAGTGGATCCAACATAATAGTGAGAGTCCAGTCCATAGTGGATCCAACATAATAGTGAGAGTCCAGTCCATAGTAGATCTAACATAATAGTGAGAGTCTAGTCCATAGTAGATCTAACATAATAGTGTGAGAGTCCAGTCCATAGTGAATCTAGCATAATAGTGAGAGTCCAGTCCATAGTGGATCTAATATAATAGTAAGAGTCCAGTCCATAGTGGGGCCAGCAGCATACCATCCCCAGCGGAGACGGGTCAGCAGCGCAGAGATGTCCCCAACCGATGCACAGGCGAGCGGTCCACCCCGGGTCCCGACTCTGGACAGCCAGGACTTTATCCATGGCCATCGGACCTGTGCCCCCCCCCCCCCCCCCCCCACAAGGGAGAGGGGGCAGAGGAGAAAAGAAAAGAAACGGCAGACCAACTGGTCTAAAAAGGGGGTCTATTTAAAGGCTAGAGTATACAATTGAGTTTTAAGATGGGACTTAAATGCTTCTACTGAGGTAGCATCTCTAGCTGTTACCGGGAGGGCATTCCAGAGTCCTGGAGCCCGAATAAAAAACGCTCTATAGCCCGCAGACTTTTTTTGGGCTCTGGGAATCACTAATAAGCCGGAGTTCTTTGAACCTAGATCTCTTGCCGGGACATATACTTATGTCCTCTGTGTATTTAATTGATATTTGCATGGCTCATGACATATTATCTATATGTAATGTTGGCTGCATTTCAGATAGTTGTTTGTATGCCATGTTGTTCCAGACCACAGCAAACATTACCTAGCTTGCCAAAGAATGTAATAAATCTATTAAAATGAAAACAGCCTGCCGTTTACTTAAACTTGGACACACACATCTATACTTTGGGCCATTAAAAGCCAGTACACATGAGTTATCTCACCTTCTGAGTAACCTCTAATTTACTAATGGTTTCTAATGTTGTAAAAATGTGTAGAATAAATATTACATTTCAACATTTCTGTCAACAAAGATTTGCTTCAGCCTGCGACACATAGTCATTTTGATAGTAGGCTAATATAGCTAATATAGGCACATACATCATGTGTTGCCTTCATTATAAGACTCATATACAGCTTTTAATTATTCGCGGCTCCAGACAAATTATTTTTTTGTATTTTTGATCCAATATGGCTCTTTCAACGTTCAAGGTTGCCGACCCCTGCATTAGGATGACCCCTCCCAAAACAAATGAGTTGAATAAGTAAACGACACTCTGAATCCCAATCATCATTTCTATAATTGGGAATGGAGCAGGAAAAATACAAATTGAGCAATTTGTTATAAAAATGTAGAAGAGGATTAACAATGTCCTAATTCCGGGAGGCACCTGAAAAACCATTTCCAACCTTTGTTAAATGAGGGGGTGGAGGGGTCAGGTTCCCACCCCTAACCTGTCATGATCCGTGGCCCTGTTTTGTTTAGTTATGTTCTGTTAGTTTTGAACTCCCTGAGATCCTGTTTTGTGCACCTCTGGGTTTGTTTTGGTTTCCATGGGTATTAATTGGGTTCACCTGCCTCTGGTTAGTGGTCGGCACGTTCACCTGCTGTCGAGCACTAATCAGAGAGCTATTTATTCACATTGCTCCCCACACTCAGTCTGGCTTCATTGTTTGCTATATGCAACATGCAACGTTGGTATTTCTTGTTTCCTAGTTTATGATTCCTGTGCTAAGTGGTTAATTTAGCTTCCCGTGCAATCGGCACGATTTCCTTTTGCTTGTTTTCTGTTTTTGGTATGTGTTATGATTTACAAAGATTAAATCATGTTCCTACCTGCACGCTTTGTCCTGAGTGGTACGTCTGCATCCCGAGAGAACGAACACCGCAGTAAGATGCGACCCACACGTGACATAACCTGGGAATTCCCTGAGCTATAAATGTTCACAGACCGACTGAGAGCAATGACTGCTCATACTGTAGGTTCAAATCTTTTAAAATTCAGTGTATAAAAATTCAGTGTAAAAAAAAATGATGTGTAAAAAAAATCATTGTATAAAAATTCAGTATAAAAAAATTTAGAGTATGAAATATCACTGTGTAAAAAAATCAGTGTATAAAAATTCACTGTAAAAAAAATTGCTGTAAAAAAATCAGTGTTTAAAAAAATCAGTGTATAAAAATTAACTGTAAAAAAAAATTTTGTGTAAAAAAAAATCAGTGTATAAAAATTTGAGTATGAAATATCACTGTGTAAAAAAAAAAGTGTATAAAAATTCACTGTAAAAACATTCAGTGTAAAAAAAATCAGAGTACGAAATATCACTGTGTAAAAAAAAATCAGTGTATAAAAATTCACTGTAAAAACATTCAGTGTAAAAAAAATCAGAGTACGAAATATCACTGTGTAAAAAAATCAGTGTATAAAAATTCAGTGTAAACAAATCAGTGTATAAAAATTCAGTGTAAAAAAAAATCAGTGTATATAAAATCAGTGTATAAAAATTAACTGTAAAAAAAAATTTTGTGTAAAAAAAAATCAGTGTATAAAAATTCACTGTAAAAACATTCAGTGTAAAAAAAATCAGAGTACGAAATATCACTGTGTAAAAAAAATCAGTGTATAAAAATTCAGTGTAAACAAATCAGTGTATAAAAATTCAGTGTAAAAAAATCAGTGTATACAAATTCAGTGTAAAAAAATCAGTGTATACAAATCTGTGTATAGAAATGCACTGTAAAAAAATCAGTGTATAAAATTCAGTATAAAAAATTTTAGAGTATATCACTCTGTAAAAGAATCAGTGTATAAAAATTCACTGTAAAAAGAATCGCTGTAAAAAAAAATCAGTGTAAAAAAAAATCAGTGTATAAAAAATCAGTGTATAAAAATTCTGTGTAAAGGAATTCAGTGTATGAAATATCACTGTGTAAAAAAAAATCAGTGTATAAAAATTCACTGTAAAAACATTCAGTGTAAAAAAAATCAGAGTACGAAATATCACTGTGTAAAAAAATCAGTGTATAAAAATTCAGTGTAAACAAATCAGTGTATAAAAATTCACTGTAAAAAAATCAGTGTATACAAATCTGTGTATAGAAATGCACTGTAAAAAAATCAGTGTATAAAATTCAGTATAAAAAAATTTAGAGTATGAAATATCACTTTGTAAAAAAATCAGTGTATAAAAATTCACTGTAAAAAGAATCGCTGTAAAAAAAATCAGTGTAAAAAAAATCAGTGTAAAAAAATCACTGTATAAAAATTCTGTGTAAAGGAATTCAGTGTATGAAATATCACTGTGTAAAAAAAAATCAGTGTATAAAAATTCACTGTAAAAACATTCAGTGTAAAAAAAATCAGAGTACGAAATATCACTGTGTAAAAAAATCAGTGTATAAAAATTCAGTGTATACAAATCTGTGTATAGAAATGCACTGTAAAAAAAATTCAGTATAAAAAAAATCAGTGTTTAAAAATTCACTGTAAAAAAATTCTGTGTAAAAAAAAATCAGTGTACAAAAATTCACTGTAAATAATTGGCTGCTTCAAAAAGCAAGACTCACTTATGGCAAATTAAGACTGAAAAAAATAATTCCTGTCTCAGAACCAGCCGATGAGGTGTCAAGTTTGGAGTCCCATGACAGGGGTCTTGTAAAACAGCATAAAAACACAGTTAACTGGACTACCTTTGCATAAAACTACATATAATCATTTCAACGCGGCCCGTTGGATATTTTCAAGCTATAGAAATAATTCCAATGGTTAGAATCTGCACTTTTGAGTGACATATAGTACATCGAGGCACGGCGCAGAGTGGGCGCGACAGCAACAAGCCTGAGACCTCGCAAACGTGTGAGACGGAGTCTGATTTCTACAACAAGGTTCTGCAGAACCATGATATTATATCGAATATGTGGTTGTTTTTTATCCTTTTGCCTTAATATTTGCAGTGTTTGTTGCGTCTTTGTTGCTCTTGCCCGATGATAAAAGATATCGATCAAGGAGGTGGTCTGGGAAGCAGAGGAGAAACATTCATATACTATTAAATATTCAGTGTTTTATTGTTCGTAGTTAATATTGTAAATCCTACATTCACACTTTTTCAGAAAAATGAACTACAGTAACTGTACTACAGTACTACAGTAACACATACCTCGCTAAAGTATATCCACGTTTGATTTCTATGGGATTGTCCTTCGAGAAGATATTGGGTATATTTACTTTCGTAAGATATTGTGGCTCCGTCATTTGAATACACATTATTTATTGTGACAATATTATATTACGAGCAGTGTTGGGACTAACGCGTTACTTTGTAACGCGTTACTGTAACGCCGTTACTATCGGCGGTAACTAGTAATCTAACGCGTTATTTTTTATATTCAGTAACTCCGTTACCGTTACTACATGATGCGTTACTGCGTTATTTTGCGTTATTTTTTATGTAGTATCGGCTAGAAACTGAGAAGATCTGAGTGTTGCAGCGCTGCTGAAGAGGCGACAAAAAAGAGGCGCACCGCGCGCTGTCTGTGTGTACGTGTGTGTGTGTGTGTGTGTGTGTCAGAATCAGAATCAGAATCAGAATCAGCTTTATTGTCATTACGCAAGGTAACGAGATTGAGGCCATTCCATACAGTGCGATGTGTGCATGCTAGAAAAACAATGTGCAAATATATAAAGGGGGCGTGTCTGTGTCTACTATCAAGACGTCATGGCGAACCCCGAAGCCGAGTTTCTTAAAATGGAGATATTTTCAGTACGTTTCTTTTATCGACCACAAAGAAAAGAACATTTTAGTTGAATGTAAGTTTCAAATATGCTGAAACAGCGACAAAAACAACATGCTTCGACGAAGCTAGTAAAGAGACACACACTTCACCTCCACCTCCAACAGCGGCTGGATTTTAATGAGGCACTGCACACTGAAGGTACACACACTCTGTCAATTCTCTTATATACTCTTTCATTTTAGACTTTTAGAGTGTTTGATTATCACATCACTCTAAATGTTTAGACTATAAAGTTCACAAACCTAAAGAGGGATACTAGTGGGCCAGGCTAATATTTCCTTTTCTCTAAACTAAGTGGGGAAATGTGTAGAGTGTTCTGGGCTTCAGACATGATTTTATTTCAGAATTCCTTGAGAAAACGCCTGGTTAGGCTTTATGTATGTAGTGTGTGCCTTTCTTGTTTTACAGCTATGTTGTTATTATGCTGTTTGTTACTTATGTATGTTAAGTTGCAGCTATTTAAAATAGTTTTGTCAATTTGTTCTGGTCTGAAACAAATTGGCCCTTTAAAACATATCTTTGTCTTTGTGTGTTGTATGTAGAGCACATTGCTTAGCAGAGTTCAGTGATGCAAATGCATGTCAAGTTGATCAACAGATTGTATTATTCTCCAGTGCAATAACAGTACTAAAATGAAGGCTAAAAGGGCATTAAATGGGGCCTTAAAAAATAAAATAAAAATATATAAGTAACTAAATAGTTACTTTTCACAGTAACGCATTACTTTTTGGTTTAAGTAACTGAGTTAGTAACTGAGTTACTTTTGAAATAAAGTAACTAGTAACTGTAACTAGTTACTGGTTTTCAGTAACTAACCCAACACTGATTACGAGACCCAAAACCAGCGAAGTTGGCACGTTGTGTAAATGGTAAATAAAAACAGAATACAATGATTTGCAAATCCTTTTCACCTTATATTCAATTGAATAGACTGCAAAGACAAGATATTTAATGTTCGTACTGGTAAACTTTTTATTTTTTGCAAATATTAGCTCATTTGGAATTTGATGCCTGCAACATGCTTTAAAAACGCTAGAACAAATGGCAAAAAAGACTGAGGAAGTTGAGGAATGCTCATCAAACACTTATTTGCAACATCCCACGGGTGAACAGGTTAATTGGGAACAAGTGGGTGCCATGATTGGGTATAAAAGCAGCTTCCATGAAATGCTAAGTCATTAACAAACAAGGACGGGGCGAGGGTCACCACTTTGTCAACAAATGCGTGAGCAAATTGTCGAACAGTTTAAGAACAACATTTCTCAACGAGCTATTGCAAGGAATTTAGGGATTTCACCTTCTACGGTCCGTAATATCATCAAAAGGTTCAGAGAATCTGGGGAAATCACTACACGTAAGCGGCAAGGCCGAAAACCAACATTGAATGCCACTAACCCTCGATCCCTCAGGCGGTACTGCACCAAAAAGTGACATCAGTGTGTAAAGGATATCACCAAATGGGCTCAGGAACACTTCAGAAAGCCCCGGTCAGTAACTACAGTTGGTCGCTACATCTGTAAGTGCAAGTTAAAACTCTACTATGCAAAGCGAAAGCCATTTATCAACAACACCCGGAAACGCCGCCAGCTTCGCTGGGCCCTAACTCATCTAAGATGGACAGATGCAAAGTGGAAAAGTGTTCTGTGGTTTGGCGAGTCCACATTTCAAATTGTTTTTGGTCCTCCGGACCAAAGAGGAAAAGAACCATCCAGACCTGTCTCCCATTGAAAATGTGTTGTGCATTATGAAGCGTAAAATACCACAACGGAGACTGTTGAACAACTTAAGCAAGAATGGGAAAGAATTCCACCTGAAAAGCCTCAAAAATGTGTCTCCTCACTTCCCAAACGTTTACTGAGTGTTGTTAAAAGGAAATGCCATGTAACACAGTGGTAAAAATGCCCCTGTGCCAACGTTTTTTGCAATGTGTTACCGCCATTGAATTCTAAGTGTGGAGGGGGGCGTGGTCTGCGGGCCTGCCGCGGAGCGGGGTGTGTAAGGACCGGCCTCGAAGCCAGCGGCAGGTGAGTAGATTGCCCAGCTGGGGCTTGTTATCTAATCACCTGTCGCCCTTATTAGCGGCAGCCCGGACGAGACATGTTGTTGGAGTTGGAGTGGGAGTTTGAGCTAGAGGAGCCACACATGCGCACTATCTGGTGCGTGTGCGCAAAATAAAACATTGTTGCACCAGACTGCCGGGCTCACGAGCGGATCTTTGTGTCAGAAGAACCCACCGTCACACTAAGTTAATGATTATTTGCAAAAAAAATTACGTTTCTCAGTTCGAACATTAAATATCTTGTCTTTGCAGTCTATTCAATTGAATATAAGTTGGTAAGGATTTGCAAATCATTCTATTCTGTTTTTATTATTACTATTTGATTTTCTTATACTCATGTCTCAAATATCATTTGATAGTGTAGGTGTTTGCAAAATGTTGTGGCTTGTGGGTGGGTGCATGTTTCCTATCACGTCATAGGGGCTTTCTTTTGTCTCCAAAAAATAGGCAGTGTGTGTGTGTGGGTGGTTAACAATGTGCGCAACACCTGGTGCACACACACACACACACACTCAACCGGATTAGGAAGTATCACACAGCCGTTCGGTGCCTACAGGCGGCTGACAGAAGGTTGATGGTAATTAGGCTATATAGGATGTGAGTCCAAAGTTAATCATAATGAAGACATTTCCACATTAATAATTCAGCACAAATTAATAATTGAACTCTCTGGTCATATCGTCTTACTTTTTTAGAGCATGCAGCATGGCTATAATTATTACCCTTCACACTAAGGACTGATAATAGTTGGGATTAATGTGAGCTGTTCAAGGCCCATTTCCGCCTTTTTATCAGCAGTTGAAACTTCCGTCAATCCTAATTCATTCTGTGAGGCTCATGGTTGCCTTCCAAGGTAGTGCCTCCCTCATACTCTATATTGCCAAAAGTATCTGGCCACCTGCCTTGACTCACATATGAACTTGAAGTGCCATCCCATTCCTAACCCATAGGGTTCAATATGATGTGGGTCCAACTTTTGCAGCTATTACAGCTTCAACTATTTGGGAAGGCTGTCCACAAGGTTGCGGAGTGTGTTTATAGGAATTTTCCACCATTCTTCCAAAACCGCATTGGTGAGGTCACACACTGATGTTGGTGGAGAAGGCCTGGCTCTCAGTCTCCGTTCTAATTTATCCAAAAGGTGTTCTATTGGGTTCAGGTCAGGACTCTGAGCAGGCCAGTCAAGTTCACCCGCACCAGACTCTGTCATCCATGTCTTTATGGACCTTGTCATGTTGGAAGAGGAAGGGGCCCGCTCCAAACTGTTCCCACAAGGTTGGGAGCATGGGATTGTCCAAAATGTTTTGTTCTCCTGGAGCATTCAAAGTTCCTTTCACTGGAACTAAGGGGCTAAGCCCAACTCCTGAAAAAAAAAAAAAAACACCATAATTCCTCCTCCACCAAAATTCACACTCGGCACAATGCAGTCCGAAATGTACCGTTCTCCTGGCAACCTCCAAACCCAGACTGGTCCATCAGATTGCCAGATGGAAAAGCGTGATTCATCAATCCAGAGAAGGCGTCTCCACTGCTCTAGAGTCCAGTGGCGATGTGCTTTACACCACTGCATCCCACGCTTTGCATTGGACTTGGTGATGTATGGCTTAGATGCAGCTGGTCGGCCATGGAAACCCATTCCATGAAGCTCTCTGCGTACTGTACGTGGGCTAATTGGAAGGTCGCATGGATTTTGGAGCTCTGTAGCAACTGACTGTGCAGAAAGTCTTTGCACTATGCCACAGGTGTGAAACTCAAGGCTCGGGGGCCAGTTCTGGCCCGCCACATCATTTTATGTGGCCCGCGAAAGCCTGGAAAAAACGTGTTTCAAAAAAATACTTACTTTTTTTTTTTTTTTTATTACAAAATGCATTCGTTCTTTCAATTTTGACAGAAAAAAAAATGCATATTTTAAACTTTAATATTATCTGGTCATGCAAATTATATTATTATATACTGTATTGCAAAAGTATTTTTGTGAGTTGAAAACAAATAGTTAAATATCTGCTTGTCACTTTTATTTATGATTTTAAAGCTAGTTATACATTAAAAAAATCTAATAATCAAATGCATATGCATTTGGATTAATCATGATTAATCACAGGTTATTACCCGCATGCATAATGTAAATTAATGAAAAAAGTGGCCCTCTGAAAGAAACCATTACTGCAATGTGGCCCTCAATGAAAATGAGTTCGACACCCCTGCACTATGCGCTTCAGCATCCGCTGACCCCTCTCTGTCAGTTTACATGGCCTACCACTTGGTGGCTGAGTTGCTGTTGTTCCCAAACTCTTCCATTTCCCTACAGTAAAGCCAACAGTTGACTTTGGAATATTTAGGAGCGAGGAAATTTCACGACTAAATTTGTTGCACAGGTAGTGAAGTGAAGTGAAGTGAATTATATTTATATAGCGCTTTTCTCTAGTGACTCAAAGCGCTTTACATAGTGAAACCAAATACCTAAGTTACATTTAAACCAGTGTGGGTGGCACTGGGAGCAGGTGAGTAAAGTGTCTTGCCCAAGGAAACAACGGCAGTGACTAGGTTGGCAGAAGCGGGAATCGAACCCGGAACCCTCAAGTTGCTGGCACGGCAACTCTACCAACCGAGCTATACTGGAATATTTAGGAGCGAGGAAATTTCACGACTGGATTTGTTGCACAGGTAGGCATTCCTGTGACAGTTCCACGCTGGAAATCACTGAGCTCCTGAGAGCGACCGGGTTCAGGTCAGGACTCTGTGCAGGCCAGTCAAGTTCACCCGCACCAGACTCTGTCATCCATGTCTTTATGGACCTTGTCATGTTGGAAGAGGAATGGGCTCGCTCCAAACTGTTCCCACAAGGTTGGGAGCATGGAATAGTCCAAAATGTTATGGTAAAAATTCCTTTCACTGGAACTAAGGGGCCAAGTCCAACTCCTGAAAAACAACCCCACACCATAATTCCTCTTCCACCAAATTTCACACTGCAGTCCGAAATGTACATTCTCCTGGCAACCTCCAAACCCAGACTCGCCCATCAGATTGCCAGATGGAAAAGCGTGATTCATCAATCCAGAGAACGCGTCTCCACTGCTCTAGAGTCCGTGCTTTACAACACTGCATCTGACGCTTTGCATTGGACTTGGTGATGTATGGCTTAGATGCTGCTGCATGGCCATGGAAACGCATTCCATGAAGCCCTCTGCGTACTGTACGTGGGCTAATTGCAAGGTCACATGAAGTTTGGAGCGCTGTAGCAACTGACTATGCAGAAAGTCGGCGACCACTTTGCACTATGCGCTTCAGCATCCGCTGACCCCTCTCTGTCAGTTTACGTGGCCTACCACTTGGTGGCTGAGTTGCTGTTGTTCCCAAACTCTTCCATTTTCCTACAATAAAGCCAACAACTGACTTTGGAATATTTAGGAGCGAGGAAATTTCACGACTGGATTTGTTGCACAGGTAGGCATTCCTGTGACAGTTCCACGCTGGAAATCACTGAGCTCCTGAGAGCGATCGGGTTCAGGTCAGGACATACTTGCCAACCCTCCCGAATTTTCCGGGAGACTCCCGAAATTCAGCGCCTCGCCTGAAAACCTCCCGGGACAAATATTCTCCCGAAAATCTCCTGATTTTCAGCCGGAGCTGGAGGCCACGCCCCCTCCAGCTCTATGCGGACCTGAGTGAGGACAGCCTTTTTTCAAGACGGGAGGACAACAGGGTGACAAGAACTAAATCATCCAGACTAGGGATACATTGTATTATTATGTTTATCTTACCTAAAAATAAATATATTTATTAATTAAAAAAATTAAAAATAAATAAATACATTTTTACTATATTTTGCTAAAAACATCAAAATTAATTGTATTTTTATTTGTATTTTTTCTGACTCCTTATTACATCCAGGCATTAGAATTATACATTAAAATAAACATATTTGAAATAATTAATTTTAAATTAAAATAATAATTCATTTAAAATTACCATATTTAATTATTAAAATAATTGCTTGTTTATCAACAACTTTAGCATTTTATTCATTACATTTTGAAACTCTCAGAAGCCAAGTTATGTTATATTCCTTAAGATTTATTTATGCAAGTTTGAAGTATCAATTATCTAAACACAGTTTTGTTTGCATATTTTCAGGATGTATATATATATATATATATATATATATATATATATATATATATATATATATATGAAATATTTGACTTGGTGAATTCTAGCTGTCAATATACTCCTCCCCTCTTAACCACGCCCCGGCCCACCCCCGGCCACGCCCCCCACCTCCCGAAATCTGAGGTCTCAAGGTTGGCAAGTATTGGTCAGGACTCTGTGCAGGCCAGTCAAGTTCACCCGCACCAGACTCTGTCATCCATGTCTTTATAGACCTTGCTCATGTTGGAAGAGGAAGGGGCCCGCTCCAAACTGTTCCCACAAGGTTGGGAGCATGGAATTGTCCAAAATGTTTTGGTACCCTGGAGCAATAAAAGTTCCCCACACCATAATTCTGATCATTTGGATGGGTGGCCAAATACTTTCAGCAATATAGTGTATATGAATGAGGTAGATCCCTTCGACTTGGTCAATTGAAAAGTGGCTCGCCTGCAGAAAAGGTGTGGGCACCTCTGGTCTAGAATATCAGATCATTTCTTATCATCACTAACTTGCTGTGTTTACTGGCCTGTAGGTGTCATGCTTTCCAGTCACATTTAAAACAACAATGGATGACGCTATACTGTGGAAGTGAAGTTCATTTGGAGGAGTGAGGTAAAATGTCATTGAAAGGGCTGCAGATGGAACGATTTGGCCCGCAACTGCACGACCATGCTTGTCTGCTCGCAAGATGTGTGTGCGTGCGTGTGTGTGTGTGTGTGTGTGTGTTTGTGTGTGTGTGTGTGTGTGGGCGTGCACAGTGTGTGTGAGGCCAGTTCCTCACTCTGGCTGTGAAATCCATCTAGGTCCGTGATGGTTTGTGCAAATAGAGTAAGGGCACCGGCTGTGAAAACCTAATGCAATTTGATTAGAAGTTAACTGCAAAGCAATATTTTCCCCGCCTGGCTGCACTGTGAGAAGCAGGGGTATAAAAAAAAAAAAAAAAAAAAAAAAAAAAGTGTAGTGTTGGGTTCTTTTCAGGGAATTACTTCTGACGAAGGCCTGAAGCCTTGTGTTCAATTACCTGCCGTCTTTTTCCCGTAATTGTGAATATGGTTGAAAACAGCAAATATGAAAAGGAAACAAAGCTAATTGCGGCAGCTGCAGTAAATCAGGCGGCGTGTGTTCAAACTTCACGTCGCTCCTTTTCCTGTTCACAATGGAATAAAACGCGGGTTGGTTTTGTATTCACGGGGGAGCACTTTTTTTTTTTTTTGCGGGTTTCCGATGGCTGTGGGAAGAGATTACACACGGAATAATGAATTACAGTACGTCGTTTCAGGTTATGCAGGAAGTGCCGGCGCTTCTACGGTCTGTTATTTGATGAAAGAGTGAGCGCTCTTATTTTGACATCTTGTGAGGCGTCTTTGGGACATGACTCACGCTGCCAGCCAGCAAGCAAACAAATGCAATGGACTGGGGGAGTGGGGGGTTGGGGGCGAGGAGGCGATGACAGCATCATAGCACACATTTTTTTGACATTCAAGAATCCTACCTTTACACAGGAAATATGCAACCCCCACTCGCGCACACACACACACACACACACACAGACACACAATAGTTCATGTTGCACATCTGATTTAAATACAGTATGTGTGCTTCAAGTTTAGAAATAACAACATTGCTGCAATGAATTCAGAATCTATTATGTTAGATCCACTGTGGACTGGACTCTCACTATTATGTTAGATCCACTATGGACTGTACTGTCACTATTATGTTAGATCAACTATGGATTGGACTAAGTGGATTGGACTAATTATGTTAGATCAACTATGGACTGGACTGTCACTATTATGTTAGATCCATTATGGACTGGACTCTCACTATTATGTTAGATCCATTATGGACTGGACTGTCACTATTATGTTAGATCCACTATGGACTGGACTGTCACTATTATGTTAGATCCACTATAGACTGGACTCTCACTATTATGTTGGATCCATTATGGACTGGACTCTCACTATTATGTTAGATCCACTATGGACTGGACTCTCACTATTATGTTAGATCCACTATGGACTGGACTCTCACTATTATGTTAGATCCACTATGGACTGGACTCTCACTATTATGTTAGATCCACTATGGACTGGACTCTTACTATTATGTTAGATCCACTATGGACTGGACTCTCACTATTATGTTGGATCCACTATGGACTGGACTCTCACTATTATGTTAGATCCACTATGGACTGGACTCTCACTATTATGTTAGATCCACTATGGACTGGACTCTCACTATTATGTTAGATCCACTATGGACTGGACTCTCACTATTATGTTAGATCCACCATGGACTGAACTCTCACACTATTATGTTAGATCCACTATGGACTGGACTGTCACTATTATGTTAGATCCACTATGGACTGGACTCTCACTATTATGTTAGATCCACTATGGACTGGACTCTCACTATTATGTTAGATCCACTATGGACTGGACTCTCACTATTATGTTAGATCCACTATGGATTGGACTCTCACTATTATGTTAGCTCCACTATGGACTGGACTCTCACTATTATGTTAGATCCACTATGGACTAGACTCTCACTATTATGTTAGATCCACTATGGACTGGACTTTGACAATATTATGCTAGACCCACTCGACGTCCATTGCATCCAGTCTCCCCTAGATGGGGGGGGGGGGGGGGGGGGGGGCAGCCACATCTGCAGTCCTCTCCAAGGTTTCTCATAGTCATTCCCATTGACATCCCACTGGGTTGAGTTTTTCCTTGCCCTTATGTGGGATCTGAACCGAGGATGTTGTTGTGGCTTGTGCAGCCCTTTGAGACACTTGTGATTTAGGGCCATATAAATAAACATTGATTGATATGTATAATGTAGTAACAGACACGTTCATAACAATATGTACTATGTACAATATTTACTGTATTTTGGTCAAGCACCCCTGTGAAGTGAAAACCATTGCAGGTGACTACCTCTTAAAGCTCATCCAGAGAATGCCAAGAGTGTGCAAAGCAGAAATCACAGCAAAGGGTGGCTATTTTGATGGAACTAGAATATAAAACATGTTTTCAGTTATTTCCCCTTTTTTTTTGCTTAGTACATAACTCCACATTTGTTCATTCATAGTTTTGGTGCCTTCAGTGACAATCTACAATGTAAATAGTCATGACAATTAAATGCATTGAATGAGAAGGTGTGTGCAAAATTTTGGCCTGAACAGTATAGTACAGAACAGTAATTTGAATGTTGCCTTTTAAAAAACAGACACAGTAGTAGTTTTTGAGTCTAATCATGTAAAAAAAATAGCCATAGAGTTAGTAGTATTGCATTCCCTTGTACTAAGGAAATAGCAAACATGGTGTTTTCTCCCTCGCCCACATGCTCTGAACAGGTTTTGGTAAACTGTGTCAAGCAGCAGACAGAGTGACCCTGACATTTTGAGAGTGGCTAAAGGGAGGGGAGAATCCACTTAATGGGCACTCCTGTTCTCTGGCCAGCAGCCCCCTCTCCGGGTCGATAATTGCTTCATTAGTTAATCTGATTGAGTGCCGGAGCAGACTGTTGTCGATGCTGAGTTACCTCTCTTTCTGCAAAGAGTATGTCTTTTATCGATTGCATTGTTCTCTTGCAGAACCTAACTTTTTTTCCTCTCAACTAATCCTCACATTTGCACCAAAAGAAGGTAAATTGATTTCTTTGTGTGAGCCCCCCCTTTCTGTAGCCATGGTGCTTTCATTTCTACGGCAATCAATAGAGAACACTTCTTGTTAGCGCCAGTGAAACAAACTTGGACCCCCAAAATGCCCATACACTCTTTAGCCATTTTACAATACAATACATTTGCAGGGATATAGCGAAGTTTCTACTACACCGGATTATAAAGCGGGTCTAATCAGGTCTATTTTCATACAGTTAAAAGTAAAAGTACCAATGATTGTCACACGCACACTAGGTGTGGCAAAATTATTCTCTGCATTTGACCCATCACCCTTGATCACCCCATGGTAGGTGAGGGGAGCAGTGAGCAGCAGCGGTGGCCGCGCCCGGGAATCATTTTTGGTGATTTAACCCCCAATTCCAACCTTTGATGCTGAGTGCCAAGCAGGGAGGTAATGGGTCCCATTTTTTATAGTCTTTGGTAGAGATGTCCGATATAATCGGCCTGCCGATATTATCGGCCGATAAATGCTTTAAAATGCAATATCGGAAATTAACGGTATCGTTTTTTTTATTATCGGTATGTTTTTTTTGTTTTTTGTTTTTTTATTAAATCAACATAAAAAACAAAAGATGCACTTACAATTAGTGTACCAACCCAAAAAACCTCCCTCCCCCATTTATACTCATTCACACTCATTCACACAAAAGGGTTGTTTCTTTCTGTTATTAATATTCTGGTTCCTACATTATACATCAATATATATCAATACAGTCTGCAAGGGATACAGTCCGTAAGCACACATGATTGTGCGTGCTGCTGGTCCACTAATAGTACTAACCTTTAACAGTTAATTTTACTCATTTTCATTAATTACTAGTTTCTATGTAACTGTTTTTATATTGTTTTACTCTCTTTTTTACTCAAGAAAATGTTTTTAATGTATTTATCTTACTTTGTTTTATAAAAAATTTTAAAAAGGACCTTATCTTCACCATACCTGGTTGTCCAAATTAGGCATAATAATGTGTTAATTTCACGACTGTATATATTGATTGATATCGGTATCGGTAATTAAGAGTTGGACAATATCGGAATATCGGATATCGGCAAAAAAGCCATTATCGGACATCCCTAGTCTTTGGTTTGACTTGGTCGGGGTTTGAACTCACGACCTACCGATCTCAGGGTGGACACTCTAACCACTAGGCCAGTCATACAAAAGGCGCGTTAGATTATAGGGCACACTAAAGAAGTCATATTATTGTATTTTTTTTCTAAATGTAAAACACTTCCTTGTGGTCTACATAACATGTAATGGTGGTTCTTTGGTCAAAATGTTTCTTCATTTTTTTCCCCACTATCTTCTTGTTATGGGACATTCACCCTCTGCTGTTGCCATTTCTAATATAAAGTAGTGTAAAGTTCTAATGTGTGACCAGTAGATGGCAGTCACACATAAGAGATACGTGTAGTCTGCAATATGACTCAAGTAAACAACACCAAAACTGTAAATGTTCCATTGAAAATTAAGAACAATTACACAAAGCACTCAGAAATCTGTCAAAAAATGTTTTAGTTCTGCATAAGTCCTGAAAAATTGCGCGCTTCCGTCTTTGTAGTCCGTGGAGACACCGTAGTTGATAAGCTTCTTGTTTTTCTCTATCTTCTTCTTATGGGACATTCATCCTGCGCTGTTGCCATTTCTAATATAAAGTAGTGTGAAGTTCTTACTTATATCTGTCAGTAAACTCGCCATGAAAGCGCTAAAACATACCGGCGTAGTGAGTTTACATTATTTACCCAAGGAACTTTAGTTATTAGAGAGTTCCAGTTGGACTGTTTTTCACGGGACACATTGCTTCTGGATGAGGAGATGCTGCTCCGTTATTGATTGAAGTAAAGTCTGAATGTCATTAAAACAGTTAGCTCCATCTTTTGACACTTTAAATAAGACGGCGCATGAAGATGATCTGTAAAACATCATCTATGCCAGTTTTTTTCAACCTTTTTTGAACCGAGGCAGCTTTTTTTCATTGAAAAAATCCGGAGGCACACCACCAGCAGAAAACATTAAAAAACAAAACTCAGTTGACAGTAGAAAGTCGTTGTCGCAATTGTTGGATATGACTTCAAACCATAACCAAGCATGCATGACTATAGCTCTTGTCTCAAAGTATGTGTACTGTCACCACCTGTCACATCACGCCCTGACTTATTTGGAGTTTTTTTAATGTTTTCCTGTGTGTAGTGTTTTAGTTCTTGTCTTGCGCTCCTATTTTGGTGGCATTTCCTGTTTTCCTGTAGCAGTTTCATGTCTTCCTTAAACGTTATTCCCCGCATCTGCTTTGTTTTAGCAATCAAAAATATTTCAGTTGTTTTTACTCCTTCTTTGTGGGGACATTGTCGATTGTCATGTCATGTTCGGATGTACTTTGTGGACGCCGTCTTGGCTCCACAGTAAGTCTTTGCTGTCATCCAGCATTCTGTTTTTGTTTACTTTTGTCAGTTAGGTTTTAGTTTCATTCTGCATAGCCTTCCCTAAGCTTCAATCCCTTTTCTTAGGGGCACTCACCTTTTGTTTATTTTTGGTTTTAAGCATTAGACACCTTTTACCTGCACCCTGCCTCCCGCTGTTTCTGACATCTACAAAGCAATTAGCTACCGGCTGCCACCTACTGATACGGAAGAATATTATACGGTTACGCTGCCGAGCTCTAGACAGCACAGACACTCAACAACGGCACATTATTTGCAGATTATAATTAGTGGTTGGCAAAATATATTTTTAACCCAAATAGGTGAAATGACATGATCTCCCACAGCACACCAGACTGTATCTCACGGCACACTAAAAATGAAGCTAACTGTTTTAATGACATTCAGACTTTACTTCAATCAATAATGGAGCAGCATCTCCTCATCCGTGGCTCACAAGTGCAACAACAAGGCCGGAAATGTGTCCCGTGAAAAAACGTCCGACCGGAACTCTCTAATAACTAAAGTTCCTTGGGTGAATAATGTAAAATCACTACACCGGTATGTTTTAGCGCTTTCATGGCGAGTTTACTGACAGATATAAGTAAAAACTAGGGATGTCCGATAATGGCTTTTTGGTGATATCCGATATTCCGATATTGTCCAACTCTTTAATTACCGATACCGATATCAACTGATATTGATATCAACCGATATATACAGTCGTGGAATTAACACATTATTATGCCTAATATGGACAACCAGGTATGGTGAAGATAAGGTACTTTAAAAAAAATAATAAAAATAATAAAATAAGATAAATAAATTAAAAACATTTTCTTGAATAAAAAAGAAAGTAAAACAATATAAAAACAGTTACATTGAAACTAGTAATTAATGAAAATTTGTGAAATTAACTGTTAAAGGTTAGTACTATTAGTGGACCAGCAGCACGCACAATCATGTGTGCTTACGGACTGTATCCCTGCAGACTGTATTGATATATATTGATATATAATGTAGGAACCAGAATATTAATAACAGAAAGAAACAACCCTTTTGTGTGAATGAGTGTGAATGAGTGGGGAGGAAGGTTTTTTTGGATTGGTGCACTAATTGTAAGTGTATCTTGTGTTTTTTATGTTGATTTAATAAAAAAATAAAAAAATAAATAAAAATAAAAATAAACGATACCGATAATAAAAAAAACGATACCGATAATTTCCGATATTACATTTTAACGCATGTATCTCTAGTAAGAACTTTACACTACTTTATATTAGAAATGGCAACAGTGCAGGATGAATGTCCCATAACAAGAAGATAGAGAAAAACAAGAAGCTTATCAACTACGGTGTCTCCACGGACTACAAAGGCGGAAGCGCGCAAATTTTCAGGACTTATGCAGAACTAAAACATTTTTGACAGATTTTCGAGTGCCGTGTGTAATGTTCTTAATTTTCAATGGAACATTTAGAGTTTTGGTGTTGTTTACTTGAGTCATATTGCAGACGACACATATCTCTTATGTGTGACAGCCATCTACTGGTCACACGTTAAGAACTTTACACTACTTTATATTAGAAATGGCAACAGCAGAGGGTGAATGTCCCATTACAAGAAGATAGTGGAAAAAAATAAGCTTATCGACTACGGCATCGGCACAGACCACAGTGGCGGACCTGCGCAAATTTTCAGGACTTATGCAGATCTCAAATACACATCAGCAGGTACCAGAAGGTAAGAAAAGTTGGTTTTGCATAATATTGTGAAACAAAACGCCAGGTAATATGTCTGCTAATAGGTGCTATTTTGCGGTCCTTATACACACACCATAGTAATACTTGTATCTCTGACTACGGTTTCCGTAATGGGCCGACAATCCATCAAGCGGTGCGGCTTCAAAGTCATACTAAAACATTTTGATGTAATTTTCTTTATTTTCAATGGAACATTTAAAGTTTTGGTGTTTACTTGAGTCAAATTGCAATCTACACGTATATTTTATGTGTGACTGCCGTCTACTGGTCACACTTATCATTTTAAGTGTCACACCCCGCCTCGGGTGAAGGTAATGTAACTTTTGCAAACCAGACTTTTAAAGCAAGGATGAAAAGGCACGCAGTTGGTAACAGTTTACAATAGTGATGGGTTGATGAGGCGTCATGAAGCGTGTCGACACATTGCAAAACTGTATTGATACTGTGTCGATACTGTGTCACTAAATACTGACATCTGCTGGACATTAAAAATCCCTACAGGCAACCTATGGACCGACTCAACTGACACTGATTTTATGACCTAGTATATACAATAATATAAACCAAGTCATTGTATTTCATTTAGGATTATTTCATATCTTCATTTAAATAAAAATATATTTTTATCTGTTTTAGATACAGTCAATAAATATTGTGAACATGTATCATAACATGGAAAACTAAGAGAACGTGTTGTAAATGAGGATGCTTGTGGACTGGGAATTTTTATTATTATTTTTTTACACATTTTTATTTTTAAAAAAACAGTTTTTCCAACGTATTCAATTTTAGACGATTTCTCTTAGTTATTATTTCTTCGGCTGTAGAAAAGACCCGCTAACAGAGCACAGAGGAGACGGGAGTGCGACACAGTTCGCGTATCGGTCACGTGACCAAAACAGCTATGATCGGTCACGTGACTTTCTAAAAGCGGTACCCGCACCGACACAGGGTTTTGCTCTATGAGCTTGACGCATGCGCCGATGCATCGATGTTGCCGGACCCATCATTAGTTTACAAACATTTATTTAAATCCCAAAAGTGTCAAAAGGTGAACAACAACAGGAGGAGGAAACAAAGCACCCAAAATCTCAGTAGATGTTTGATACATGGAGACCTGAGCTTCTGGTAGTGACAGACAGCAGACTGTCAGAAATATGGCATTTTTCAACTTAAATAGCCCATAGCCCCGCCCACTAGCTCGGACCAATTTGACAGGGGGAATTAAGAATACAGTTCTTTTGTAAATTACACCATAAATAACTATCTCATGTCTAAAAGTATTCACATAGTACTTTTGCATTTGTAGATCAGTCATTTTTGTATACGGTGTATTCAGGTTTGGATAACATCACTTTTAAATGTCCAGTGTCCTTCTGTAACACCCAGCTTTTGAGAACAATGGTTCGGCCCAAATTAGGCCTAATCAGTCAAGGCAGGTGTGTTCACCTATATAAAGCCCTCAGCCCCACCCTGACTCTTTTAGCCACCCGTTCAGAGTCATGGTGAGTAACAGATTATAATTTGTTTGTTGAGCGCATGTTATCTTCACTGACTCAAAAAGATTGAATGTTTGTTGTTTGTCCAAGTTGTGCTTCCTTACAAATGTGCACGGTTTGTAAGGAAGTTTAAGGTCAGACAGTGACATTGGGGGGTCAAACTGTCACAGTAAGCAAAACCAAAATCAGGCACACCAGATTATAAGGCACACTGCACTGCAAAAAATCAATGTTCAAAAACAAGAAGAAAAAAAAATACAAAAATTAGGGGTATTTTATTTGAAATAAGCAAAATTATCTGCCAATAGAACAAGAACATTCGGCTTGTCAAGATTTTCCAAAACAAGTAAAATTAGCTAACCTCAATTAACCCCAAAATACCTTTAAAATAAGTATATTCTCACTAATAACTGTACTACTATATGAGTACGTATTTTCTATTGTTTCATTGAAAAAAAACAGCAAAGTCCAAGTCCACCTACTCAGTGGCCTAGTGGTTAGAGTGTCTGCCCTGAGATCGGTAGGTTGTGAGTTCAAACCCTGGTCGAGTCATACCAAAGACTATAAAAATGGGAGCCATTACCTCCCTGCTTGACACTCAGCATCAAGGGTTGGAATTGGGGGTTAAATCACCAAAAATGATTCCTGGCCGCGGCCACTGCTGCTGCCCACTGCTCCCCTCACCTCCCAGGGGGTGAACAAGGGGATGGGTCAAATACAGAGGACAAATGTCACCACACTTAGTGTGTGTGTGATAGAGATGCGCGGTTTGCGGACACAACCGCGGAGTCCGCGGATTATCCGCGGGTCGGGCGGTTGAAATTAAAAAAAATTAAATTTTAAATAGATTCAGGCGGGTGGCAGTTAAACCAATTCGGAAATATATATACATCGTTAAATGTTGTTACCCACATACAAAAAACGAGCAGCACTCTTTGAAACAGGCAATTATTTATCATCAGGCACCTGCAGCACGCCACAACAGAAGAAGAAAAAAAAAAAGATGGCCACGCCGGCAGCAAACGTGGTACGCGACAAACTAAAAAAGGGAATACTAAATACCAGGGGAAAAAAAGGCCAGAAAAGTTCAGCGTGGACTCGTTTTTATGAGGTTGTAAATCAGGATGATAGTAATGCTGGCTACGTGATTTGCAAGAGCTGCGACGCTGTTTATGTCTACGACAGTCACAAAACCGGGACATCTAACATGGTGCATCACATTTGTGCAAAACCCCGAATCTCCACAAACACCCTGAGCATGAGCAGTTTCGTCCGCCGTGATCCCAGAAGAGTGCCACAGGATGTTAAAACAAGGCTTACAGATGCATGTGTGAACGCAGCTGCCTGCAGCAGTTTGAGTGGCGCCAGCACGCTTGGAGGTGCGCTCAGCGCGGCTCCCAGATGATTGCGCACTGGTGTGCGTCTGGGCCGTGACAGCGTGGCACGCATTGAATGTCTCTGCTGAATTGGATCAGTCTCCTTTCTTTAACAGGCAAAAGCTTTATAACCTCACTAATGCCTTGCATCGTCTATATTAGATATATAACAACGGGTGGGTGCGGGCGGGTGCGGTTTTGATAAAATGTTAGTTCGGGTGGATGGCGGATGGGTGACGACTTTTGTGATGCGGTTGCGGATGAAATAATTGCCTATCCGCGCATCTTTAGTGTGTGACAATCATTGCTACTTTAACTTTACTTTATTTGGCTGTCCTCTGTTTTAATGTGAGACACACTTGTGTCAAAGTCATGATTTTTTTTTTCATGCTTGAAATAAGAAATTATGACTTTAAAAAAAGTAGTTTTATACTTGTGAGTGTTGATGACACAGCTTTGCAACAGTTGATATTCTAGTTTCAAGCATGTTTTACTCAATATAGGCCATAACATCTCAGCAACAAGCTGTAATATCTTACTGAGATCATTTAGGACCAAAACACTTAAAACAAGTAAAACACTCTAACATAAAATCTGCTTAGTGAGAAGAATTATCTTATCAGACAGAAAATAAGCAAATATCACCCTTATTTGAGATATTTCATCTTACTTAGATTTCAGTTTTTGCAGTGTGTTGAAAATGAAAGGATTTTAAGTGCGCCTTATAGTCCGAAAAATACGGTATATCACCCTGAATGCAGTTTCTGACATATAGCGTATTCTATTTAACTCGAAAACGGTGTGCAACATGATGGACCGTTTATGACAGAAAATGTTTTTTTAATTTGAGCGCCAGGGTTTGTGTGTGTGTGTGTGTGTGTGTAATCTTTGTAAACGGCAGCCTTATCACCATCTTGCAAATGGACAGTATGGTGTTGCTCCAAAGCCTCTGCCGAGCCGACTCGGTTCCAACGATTCCCTTGTCTCCTTTACATCTCCATTGTCGACACTCTCCCGCCCCCTGCTACTGTATGTGCCTTCTTATCAGCTCCCTACATTCCCTTGTGCTCCCCCAGCTGTGTCTTTTTTGCACCATTATTACTCTTGCTGTCTTCATTCATTCAGTCATGTTCTTACTCAGTCAGCACTCGACTGGTCTCATCTCTTTCCTCCAGCCTCCACCTCACTCACTGATCATTGGTTTGCTTGTTAGGAACACAAAATCTACTCATTTCCTACTCATCTCTTAAGTTTTTTCAAGGTAGTTTAGTGGCAAGCTTAGGTTTTTCGCTTATGTATGGAGATAGCATTCTTCCGGTCTGCAGACTCAGCATTGAAAATAGGAATCATTAACAAATCAATCAATCAATCAATCAATGTTTATTTATATAGCCCTAAATCACAAGTGTCTCAAAGGGCTGCCCAAGCCCCAACGGCATCCTCGGTTCAGAGCCCACATAAGGGCAAGGAAAAACTCACAACCCAGTGGGATGTCAATGAGAATGACTATGAGAAACCTTGGAGAGGACCGCAGATGTGGGTGACCCCCCCCCCCCCCCACCCCCTCAAGGGGAGACCGGATGAAATGGACGTCGAGTGGGTTTAGCATAATATTGTGAAAGTCCAGTCCATAGTGGATCTAACATAATAGTGAAAGTCCAGTCCATAGTGGGTCTAACATAATAGTGAGAGTCCAGTCCATAGTGGATCTAACATAATAGTGAGAGTCCAGTCCATAGTGGATCTAACACAATAGTGAGAGTCCAGACCATAGTGGATCCAACATAATAGTGAGAGTCCAGACCATAGTGGATCTAACATAATAGTTAGAGTCCAGTCCATAGTGGATCTGACATAATAGTAAGAGTCCAGTCCATAGTGGATCTAACATAATAGTGTGGGAGTCCAGTCCATAGTGGATCTAACATAATAGTAAGAGTCCAGTCCATAGTGGATCTAACATAATAGTGTGAGAGTCCAGTCCATAGTGGATCTAACATAATAGTGAGAGTCCAGTCCATAGTGGATCTAACATAATAGTGATAGTCCAGTCCATAGTGGATCTAACACAATAGTGAGAGTCCAGACCATAGTGGATCCAACATAATAGTGAGAGTCCAGACCATAGTGGATCTAACATAATAGTTAGAGTCCAGTCCATAGTGGATCTGACATAATAGTAAGAGTCCAGTCCATAGTGGATCTAACATAATAGTGTGGGAGTCCAGTCCATAGTGGATCTAACATAATAGTAAGAGTCCAGTCCATAGTGGATCTAACATAATAGTGTGGGAGTCCAGTCCATAGTGGATCTAACATAATAGTGAGAGTCCAGTCCATAGTGGATCTAACATAATAGTGAGAGTCCAGTCCATAGTGGATCTAACATAATAGTGAGAGTCCAGTCCATAGTGGATCTAACATAATAGTGAGAGTCCAGTCCATAGTGGATCCAACATAATAGTGAGAGTCCAGTCCATAGTGGATCCAACATAATAGTGAGAGTCCAGTCCATAGTGGATCTAACATAATAGTAAGAGTCCAGTCCATAGTGGGGCCAGCAGGAGACCATCCCGAGCGGAGAGGGGTCAGCAGCGCAGAGATGTCCCCAACCGATGCACAGGCGAGCGGTCCACCCCAGGTCCCAACTCTGGACATCTAGCACTTCATCCATGGCCACCGGACCTGTGCCCCCCCTTTCCACAAGGGAGAGGGGGGCAGAAAAGAAAAGAAACGGCAGATCAACTGGTCTAAAAAGGGGGTCTATTTAAAGGGGAGAGTATACAAATGAGTTTTAAGATGGGACTTACATGCTTAAAAGTTTGGTTGATTCCAGGAGAATCGGAACGGTTCCCATTCATGCCTGATGCTCCACTCCCAACCCGAGACAGGAACTAAGCACATTGACATTGAAAGCAGTAAGCCTCCTTGGTAGTCATACAGGCGGTCAATTGTTGTTTTGTCACATACGAACAATTTTAGTTCGGTGCATGAGGCATTCCCATGCTGTAAATCCCTTTCGAATTACTGTAATTTCCAGGCAATAGAGCACATCGACAAAACCCAAAACCAGTAAAGTTGGCACGTTGTGTAATTCGTAAATACAAACAAAATACAATGATTTGCAAATCCTTTTCAAGCCCAGCGAAGCCGGCTGCGTTTCTGGATGTGGTTGATAAATGGTTTCGCCTTGCATAGTAGAGTTTTGACTTGCACTTACAGATGCAGCGACCAACTGTAGTTACCGACAGTGGTTTTCTGAAGTGTTCCTGAGCCCATGTGGTGATATCTTTTACACACTGATGTCGCTTGTTGTTGCAGTACCGCCTGAGGGATCGAAGGTCCGTACACCTAGTGTGTGTGTGACAATCATTGGTACTTTAATTTTTTTAATATCATGGCTTACGTGCAGTGATTTCTCCAGATTCTCTGAACATTTTGATGATACTACGGACCGTAGATGGCGAAATCCCTAAATTCCTTGCAATAGCTCATTGAGAAATGTTGTTCTTAAACTGTTGGACGATTTGCTCACGCATTTGTTGACAAAAGTGGTGACCCTCGCCCCATCCTTGTTTGTGAATGACTAAGCATTTCATGGAAGCTGCTTTTATAATAATAATAATAATAATAATAATGAATTACATTTGTAACGCACTTTACATTTGTTAAAATCTCAAAGTGCTACAAAGTATAAAAATAAAGGAAATAAAAAAATAACAAATAAAAATAGAAAGTTACAATATATAATAAAAAACTGAAATAGAAATGAAATCATGACACATACTAGATAAAACAGAAACATAGATACAAATAGAAATAAAAGCATTAAAGCACTGGATAAAACAGATATACCCAATCATGGCACCCACCTGTTCCGAATTAGCCTGTTCACCTGTGGGATGTTCCAAATAAGTGTTTGATGAGCAGACCTCAACTTTCTCAGTCTTTTTTGCCATTGGGGCAACTTTTTTAAACATATAGCAGGCATTAAATTCCAAATGAGCTAATATTTGCAAAAAAATAACAAAGTTTACCTGTTCGAATGTTAAATATCTTGTCTTTGCAGTCTATTCAATTGAATATAGGTTGAAGAGGATTTGCAAATCATTTTATTCTGTTTTTATTTACCATTTACACAACGTGCCAACTTCACTGGTTTTGGATTTGTAGATTTAATGTAAACAGTTACATTTGTCGATCGTGACCTTCTCCATTGGTCTGATGTCCATCCCATCCATTTTCAACCGCTTGTCTCTTTCGGGGTCGCGACGAGGGTAAATTTATTGGCGGCATGTGAAGCTTGTGAACCCAGAAAAAAACAAAGCGCATTGTTCAAAGCGTGGGAAAAAAGTAGCGCCTTATAGTCCCAAAATGACGGTATGTCGGTGTCATCGTGTTTATGGCTCACTATTATCAGTTGTTAGTAGGGTTGTACGGGATATCGGTATTAGTTTAGTACCACGATACTAATGAATAATTTTTGGTACTATACCACCTCTAAAAAGTACCAGTCCGCCGCTCCCCCGTCGTCGTCACGTCATGACATTGCTGGTTTTACGAGCATGTTCGGCAGCGCACAATCACAGAGTACTTACAAGCAGACACAGTGTGTAGACAGAAAAGGGAGAATGAACGCATTTTGGCTTAAAAACTAACGATAAAGTTGAAGTTATAACACTGAAACGCCCTCAGGAAGAGGTGCTTTAAGACATGGCTATCTAGCTAGCGTCTCGCTAGTCCATCCGCTGTCTGCAGTGTTTTAGCTACTTCTAAATCACTAATCCTCGCCTCCATGGCGACAAATAAAGTACGTTTCTTTAGCTAAAAAGATTCACTACCAGTGTTGGGACTAACGCGTTACAAAGTTTTGGCGGTAACTAGTAGTCTAACGCATTATTTTTTTTATATTCAGTAACTCAGTTACCGTTACTACATGATGCGTTACTGCGTTATATTACGTTATTTTTTATATAGTATTGGCTAGAAACAGAAGATCTGAGTGTGTTTTATTGGAGAGTTGCAGTGTCGTCCTTCTGAATGTTTTTGTGTCACAAGGGAGAGAAGAGGCGCGCTGTGTGTGTGTGTGTGTGTGTGTGTGTGTGTGTGTGTGTGTGTGTGTGTGTGTGTGTGTGTGTGTGTGTGTGTGTGTGTGTGTGTGTGTGTGTGTGTGTGTGTGTGTGTGTGTGTGTGTGTGTGTGTGTGTGTGTGTGTGTGTGTGTGTGTGTGTGTGTGTGTGTGTGTGTGTGTGTGTGTGTGTGTGTGTGTGTGTGTGTGTGTGTGAAGGGGAGGGTGGGTGTGTCTGTGTTTACTAACAAGACATCATTGTGGAGCCGCAGTCGAGTTTCTTAACATGGAGATATTCTCACTACTTTTCTTTGGTCGAGCAAAAAGAAAAGAACATTTTAGTTAAATGTAAGTTGTGTCTTGGATCAAAGATCCTATCTACTGCCCAAAACAGCAATTCAAATCTGCTGAAACAGCTACAAAAGCAACATGCTTCGACGAAGCTAGTAAAGAGAGACACACTTCACCTAAGGATTTTAACGGCGGGACTGCTCGCCAGGACAACATTGATAGAGCCATTGCAGCATGTGTGGTATAAGACATGCAGACTATTTCTACAGTGGAGTCACCCGATTTCAGGCAGCTAATTAGCATGATAGCGGGCGTCAAACGGCAAATGGCACGAAAACATTTTCCAAGTTCCTGGACACAGTGGACAGTGAGTACATAAACATGGAAAGCAAGCGAAAGAAGACACTCAAAACTCTGCCTCTGCTCATCATTTATCACTGAAGGTACACACTCTGTCAATTCTCTTATATACTCTTTCATTCTAGACTTCTAGAGTGTTTAATTATCACATCACTCTAAATGTATAGATATAAAGAGGGATCTTAGTGGGCCAGGCCAATCTTTCCTTTTCTCTAAACTAAAAGTGGGGAAATGCGTAGAGTGTTCTGGGCTTCAGTACAGTGTTGATCTCCTGAAGACATGATTTTATTTCACAATTCCTTGAGAGAAAAAAATGCCTGGTTAGGCTTTGTGTATAGCAGTATGTGTGCTGTATATAGTGACATGACATATAATCATGTCATGTGTGCCTTCCTTGGGTGAAGCCAGGTTTACAGCTATGTTGTTTTTATGCTGTTTGTTACTTATGTATGTTATGTTGCAGCTATTTAAAATAGTTTTGTAATTTGTTCTGACCTGAAACGAATTGGCCCTTTGTCTTTGTGTGTTGTATGTAGACCACATTGCTTAGCAGAGTTCAGTGATGCAAATGCATGTCAAATTGATCAACAAATTGTATTATTCTCCAGTGCAATAACAGTACTGACATGAAGGCTAAAAGGGCATTAATGGGAGCCTTTTAAAAAAAAAAAGAAGAAAAAAAAAAAGTATCTTGTTACTTTTCACAGTAACGCATTACTTTTTGGTGTAAGTAACTGAGTTACTTTTGAAATAAAGTAACTAGTAACTGTAACTAGTTACTGGTTTTCAGTAACTAACCCAACACTGTTCACTTCACACCATAACTCACTGGCGTCACAATGTAAACAAACGCCATTGGTGGATCTACATCTAACATCCACTGTAATGATACCAAGTACAGTAGCGTATCTAGTCGATACTACTATGATTACGTCAATATTTTTTGGCATCACATCTTCTTTCGGTTTTTTTAAATGTATATTATGTTTATAAACTCAGGAAATATGTCCCTGGACACATGAGGAGTTTGAATATGACCAATGTATGATCCTGTAACTACTTGGTATTGTATTGATACCCAAATTTGTGGTATCATTCAAAACTAATGGAAAGCATCCAAACAGAAGAATAAGTGATTATTACTTTTTAACAGAATTGTAGCTAGAACATGTTAAAAAAGAAAGTAAGCAGATATTAACGTTAAATGAACAAGTAGATTAATAATTTATTTTCTACCACTTGTTCTTTATAATGTTGACAAAATAATAGATTCAAGATCAAGATGCTTTATTATTGTCCATTCTTTAATATGTACAAGACACATAAGAACTGAAATTTCATTTTCGGCACAGTCCCACTAAGAGCAGACATACGTTACAGGGAGACAAGACGGGACCGCCAACGGATCAGCCATTTACAGGGGGAGAGTAAAAAATATCAGTCTAAAGCTGGACCCTCAGGAGGGGGTCCAGACTGAGTCCAAGGGGAAAAACTCATTTAGCATAGCACACATAAACATGTTACATATAATAGAATGATACATGACACAATATGTTACTGCATATGTCAGCAGCTAAATTAGGAGCCTTTGTTTGTTTACTTACTACCAAAAGACAAGTTGTCTTGTATGTTCACTATTTTATTAAAGGACAAACCTGCAATAATAAACATATGTTTAATATACCGTAAGATTTTTTGTTAAAATAATATTTTTTTGTGGTCCCCTTTATTTAGAAAAGTACCAAAAAGTATCTAAATAATTTTGGTACCGGTACCGGTAGCAAAATATTGGTATCGGGACAACACTAGTTGTTAGTTTTACATGTGTATGATGACTGTTAAAACTGTTGAAATGTTATTTCACGTGCCATTTTACCAATATGTTTCAAAAACAATACAGAAGTTACACAATCGGAAAAGCCAGTTTATTGCAAATCACTTTGTTTGCCGATAATAAAATAAATCAGCCATAAAGATACAGCTTAAAAAATTGCCTTTTATGGAAATGATAGAAATAGCTTAATGCGCTTAGGCGTATTGTCATAGGACAATGAAATGTCCTATAAAGGAAGATCTTGGTCATACCGCAAAGGCCTATCTCATTTTATTCCATTCTCTGCATTTTACCACTCTTATTACCACCATTACATTACACGGGCACTCAACGTGAGAATGCAAGTGTTCCTCGCTGTGGTTTATTGTCAGACTGCCATTGTCCCCTCGGGTGAGCTTTATAGTCGGGGGGTAATCCTCGTATTGAGGGTGTCTGTCGGCATAAATTTGCCGTGACAAATTCCCCTGCAAATCCATTGTGCTCGGTGAAAGAAAGTGATCCCATCAGATGCGCAGCCTTTCCAGAGAATCGGCTCCAACATGGTTCTTCGAAAGACACTTGCTGCAAAGACGACTTGTTTATCAGAACAGATTTAATTGCCCTGGCACTTTCGCACTTCCAATTGTCTGGGTGTTATCGACTCCAAACGTGAAATCGGCAGGCATGATTGTTAAAAACAGAGCACTATGGACATGGCCAGAGTCAGGCTATGTCTACACTAAACCGGATAACCCCTTAAACCAGGTGTCGGCAACCCGCGGCTCTAGATGCGGCTCTTTAGCGCCGCCCTAGTGGCTCTCTGGAGCTTTTTCAAAAAATGTATGAAAAATGGAAAAAGATGAGGGGAAAAAAATCTATTTTTGTTGTAATATGGTTCTGTAGGAGGACAAACATGACACAAACCTCCCTAATTGTTACAAAGCACACTGTTTATATTAAACATGCTTCACTGATTTGAGTATTTGGCGAGCGCCGTTTTGTCCTACTAATTTTGGCGGTCCTTGAACTTACGTAGTTTGTTTACATGTATTACTTTCTTCGACTTTCTAGGACGTGTATTATGCCACTTATTTTTCTGTCTCATTTTGTCCACCAAACTTTTAAGGTTGTGCATGAAAGGTGAGTTTTGTTGATGTTATTGACTTGTGTGCAGTGCTAATCAGACATATTTGGTCACTGCATGACTGCAAGCTAATCGATGCTAACAGGCTATTTAGGCTAGCTATATGTACATATTGCATCATTATGCCTCATTTGTAGCTATATTTGAGGTCATTTAGTTTCCTTTAAATCCTCTTAATTCCATGACACACTATCTGTATGTAATATGGCTTTTAATTTTTTGCGGCTCCAGACAGATTTGTTTTTGTATTTTTGGTCCAATATGGCTCTTTCAACATTTTGGGTTGCCGACCCCTGCCTTAAACTAATTATATTTAGCCTAAGCCCCGTTTCAGCCACACTAAACCAGCGTTTAAGGTCCTCCCCCTCGGACAATTTTTTACACGGGTAAGTGCGCCGTGTATTTCTTGAATCTCCGGCTCTTAGCTTTGTACGGACTCATTGATCGTTTACAAACTGAGTTCGGAGAGGAAGTGACGCCAGAAAGACCGCCGCCCCACACAGGAAGTGACGTCGGAAAGAACGCGCCACAGCCAGCTTCGTAATAAAGCAGTTTCGTAACTCGGAGGTAAACACTGGAAATATGGAGGCGAGTCATCCAGACATGCCCGTGTTGCTCCTTCCTCTCCATGTACAGACACTTGTGGAAATCACACATGAATACCTTAAGACAGGGGTGTCAAACTCAAATACAGAGTGGGCCAAAATTTAAAACTGAACCTAGCCGCGGGCCAAGGTTGAACAAATTAACCTTTTAATAGGGACCCAAACAAGTTTTGCATTGAATATTGAACAAGCAAGGCTTATATAACTTTATAGTGACATGCAAAATCGAGTTTCAAATAATAATAATAATTAAAAAATATCAATGGCATATCAAATACAATTAAAATAAAAATTTAATGCCTCTTTTCTATTTGCAGCCTTCTGAGGTAAATATCAACATTATTTTTTTCCACATGCTAATAAATTTGAAAATAAAATAACAATGAATAGACCAACCATTCAGGACTTTAAACTGCTCTGTTTGCAACACACTGATCTAATCTGATGTGCCTAAGCCAGATACCTGCCATCTTTTCTTGGATGTTAGTTCATTAATGTCGGGGCTCAGGCTTTGAGCTGAGGCAACCTTCATTATCGAACGAAGGTGTTCATCAGTCATTATATCTCGTAGTCCACCCGGACCACAGTCTTGGAGGCGTGTTTTAAATGCACTGCCTTTAACGTACTCTACGAGCTATCGTCACGTCCGCTTTTCATCCATTCTAGCATCGTTCAGACCCAGTCACAAGATATGTGCGGCTTCTGTACGCACACACGAGTGACTGCAACGCATACTTCATCAACAGCGATACAGGTTACACTGAGGGTGCCAGTATAAACAACTTTAACACTGTTAGAAATATACGCCACACTGAATCCACACCAAACAAGAATGACAAACACATTTCGGGAGAACATCCACATAAACACAACAGAACAAATACCCAGAATCCTTTGCAGCACTAACTCTTCCGGAACGCTACAAAATTCACCCCCGCTACCACCAAACCCCGCCCCCCACACACACCTTGTAGCGTCCCGGAAGAGTTAGTGCTGCAAAGGATTCTGGGTATTTGTTCTGTTGTGTTTATGTTGTGTTACGGTGCGGATGTTCTCCCGAAATGTGTTTGTCATTCTTGTTTGGTGTGGATTCACAGTGTGGCGCATATTTGTAACAGTGTTAAAGTTGTTTATACGGCCACCCTCAGTGTAACATGTATTGATCAAGTATGAATTGCATTCACTTGTGTGTGCGTGCAGAAGCCGCACATATTATGTGACTGGGCCAGCACTCGTTGGACTGGATGTAAAGCGGACGTGACGATTTTCGGGAGGGGCACTGAAATTTGGGAGTCTCCCAGGAGGGTTGGCAAGTATGAGAATCAGCGGTGAATGCGGTGTAACCGCGGCACCCCCATCTCCTGAATTCGGAGGTCTCAAGGTTGGCAAGTATGGAGGGGGGAGGGGGTTTTAAACGACCATTGTGTGTGTGTGTGTGGACAAGGATAAGGTTAGGTGGGACTTACCCTGGATAACCTTAGTGCAGAATGGGCCTCAATTAGCGAAAGGGTGTTTAAGATCCGCTACAGCGAAAATGTTTTTCAGCCTTTATTCCTCCTACTCCCGCCGTGGGATGCAACCGCCGCCGTCTGATACGCTCGACTCGGCACGGCACGCTTCGCCACTACCTCGTGTGTCTGTTTTTTCCAAATTACCTGACTGCATGAACGTAATTCCCCAGGAACATGAAAGGGGGCCGCATCAGTCTGGATGGTGTTGACTGGTCCGCTACAAACATC